>NC_057803.1:280594642-280604132 GCF_018294505.1 Triticum aestivum | reverse complement strand
TCTACAAGAAATTCTATTTATATATATGCATAACGTGTACAATATGTAGTATCGTAAAATACCAGCAAATGAAAACAATTAAATGGAAAACACAAAATTAAAGGAAAAATAAATTATGAACCCCAAACCCCCAAACCTTCTAGTACCGGTTGGTGTTACTAACTGGTACTAAAGGTCTCCCCGCCCCCAGCGCTGGCTCGTGCCACGTGGTTGCCCTTTAGTGGCGGTTCGTGTTGAACCGTTACTAAAGGGGGGACCTTTAGTCCCCACCCTTTAGTGTCGGTTACAGAACCGGCACTGAAGGGCCTTACGACTCGGTGATACATCCTGGTTCTACACTAGTGTATATACTGTATTACAAGGAAAAAAATAATCCCCTCCAAAGTCAAATTAACCTCTCTCATTGTTAGGCAAAAATTAGTGATGTCCAAGCAGGCCCACAAATGGAAAGCATCGATATCGCTGATAACCGCTTAAGTGGGTGCGAGAGGAGAACCACCATCGCTTTGCATGTGGGCCAAAGATATGTTGAATACCCAAAATGCACAACTTTAATGTGCCACATGCCTCAAAAACCATAAACCCCCCTCATAGAGCGGGGTTCATGAAGCATACTACATATGATGGTCCCCTTCCCCCTCTTCAACACATACTATATGCTCCTACCATAATACAACCCAAAAAGAATCCTCCTCGATGGTGAAATTAATTAACCTCTTCCGTTGTAGGTCAAAGTGATGCATGCATCGATGATGGCCTCGTGGGCCCACAGATGGAAGCGTCACACGTGAGTGTCCTAGCTAGGATAAGCACTGAGGGAGTCATGGACTAAGGGGTCCTCAGGCGACCGGCCTATTGGACATGGTCCGGAAAATGGGCTACGAAGATACAAGACCGAAGACTCTCACCCGTGTCCGGATGGCACTCTCCATGGTGTGGATGGAAGCTTGGCGTTCGGATATGAAGATTCCTTTCTCTATAACCGACCTTGTATAACCCTAGTCCCCTCCGGTGTCTATATAAACTGGAGGGTTTAGTCCGTAGGGACAATCATAATCACATAGGCTAGACTTTTAGGGTTTTATCCATTACGATCTTGAGGTAGATCAACTCTTGTAACACACATATTCATCAAGATCAATCAAGCAGGAAGTAGGGTATTACCTCCATAGAGAGGGCCCGAACCTGGGTAAACTTCGTGTCTCCTGTTACCATCAACCTTAGACGCACAGTTCGGGACCCCCTACCCGAGATCCGCCGGTTTTGACACCGACATTGGTGCTTTCATTGAGAGTTCCATTGTGCCATTGTCAGAAGGTTCGATGGCCCCATCCATCATCTACAACAACACTGCTAGGGGGGATGTCTTTCTCCCTGGCCAGATCTTTGTATTCGGTGGCTTCACACTACGGGCCAACTCGCTTGGCCATCTAGAGCAGATCGACTACTATGCCCCTGGCCGCCAGGTCAGGTTTGGAAGCTTGAACTACATCGCTGATATCCGCGGAGACTTGATCTTCAATGGATTTGAGCCCATGGCAGCCGCTCACTGCCACCATGATGAACATGACCTAAATCTGTTATCGGACCATACACAGGAGATTGCGCCTGTAAGCGCTCTGGCTCTGGATTCGGAGCAGCTTGCGCCATCCGAAGATGGGAAACTTAACCCCGCCACGGAAGCTGCAGACTCAGCGGCGTTGGAGCCACACACAAATCCAACTTCGAGCTAGGTCTGCGTCACCGGACCCCCGGATTCATCTTCGGTGACTGGTTCCGAACTACGTGCATCCGCGTCCGACGAGCCTTACCAGGTGCCGGTCGTCGAATTCAGTTCTGCGGACATCTTCTGGCACTCACCATTAGGCGGTGTGCTAAACTCATTAAAAACCCTCTCTTTAGCAGGGGACTCACAACCGAATTATATTCGGTTTGAACTAGGGGCTGATGATGGGGAATTTCGCTTCCCACCCACCTCCCACTTAATAGCCACTATCGAAGATCCAACCGACATGCTCGACTACGACTTCGGAGGCATCAACGGTATGGATGATGATGCAGAAGAGGAGCAGGCCCAAAACCCGCCATTTACCGGGCGCTGGACAGCCACCTCCTCCTACGACGTGTATATGGTGGACACACCCGAAGAAATCAACGGTGATGACAAAGAAGACCAAGTGGAAGCCAAACCTCCTGAGATACAGCCAAAGCACCGACGACAGCGGTGCTGCTCTAAATCATGCCGTGAAAAAGATAGCAACACCGACACAGGAGAAAACAATACTCTAGACGACGCAAGAGACAATGAAGACCCCGTTCGGCGAACTTCCGAACATGACGAACGGGAAGATGGGCGAGTTAGCCCTGATGAACAGGCCATACAGAAAGACTTGGAGGACAGTAATTATCTTCCACTCTCTGAGGATGAGGTGAGCCTCGGCAACAAGGATTTCATCGTGCCTGAGGAACCTCTCGAGCAAGAGCGCTTTAAGTGCCGGCTAATAGACACTGCTAGGAGCCTGAAAAAGAAGCAGCAACAGCTTCAGGCTGATCAAGGTCTGCTTAATGATAGATGGACTAACGTCCTAACAGCCGAGGAATACGGTCTCGAGCGACCACTCAAAACTTACCCGAAGTGCAAATTACTACCCATGCCATTAGTGCAAAATGCGGCTGACCGACCACCACGTGGCCGGGACAAAGCGGCAACCCAGGCCAAACACCAGCCCATACTACCTCACTATAAAGCCAGGGATAAAACAGCTTGGGCATATACGTATGACCTGCGGCAGGACCTGAAGAATAAAGCAGGTTCGGCCTGATCAATCTATAGATCACGAGGGAGCGCCCCGACGTGCGACGACGGCTATCAAGCCAAGCATGGCAAGCACAATTACGTCCGAGCGGAAAATCGTAGACGGACTCCATCCGAACTACGTCACGACATGGCCCGATATAGAGGCGCCGCACACCCTCTCTGCTTCACTGATGAAGTCATGGAACATGAATTCCCAGAAGGGTTCAAACCCGTGAATATCGAATCATAGGATGGAACCACAAACCCGGGGTATGGATTGAAGACTTCATTCTCCATGTTTATATGGCCCGCGGCGATGATCTTCATGCCATCAAATACCTCCCCCTAAAACTCAAGGGGCCAGCCCGGCACTGGCTGAACAGCCTGCCCGAAAACACCATTGGCAGCTGGGACAACATGGAAGAAGCCTTCCATAATAACTTCCGAGGTACATATGTTCGACCTCCGGATGCCGGCGACTTAAGTCACATAATTCAATAGGCCGAAGAGTCAGCCAGGAAATTCTGGACTAGGTTCCTAACTAAAAAGAACCAGATCATCGACTGTCCAAATGCCGAAGCCCTAGAGGCCATTAAACATGGCATCCGGGACGAATGGCTCGCCCGACACCTCAGCCAAGAAAAGCCGAAGTCCATGGCAACCCTCACGACACTTATGACCCGCTTTTGCACGGGTGAAGATAGCTAGCTAGCCTGTAGCAATAAAAATGCAAGCGAACCTGGCACTTCGGAAGCCAGAAATAGCGACGGCAAGCCCTGACGCAACACACACAAGCGTCGAAGCAATGATGATAATACCGATGACACGGCGGTCAATGCCGGATTCAGTGGAGACAAGTCCGGACAGCGGAAGAAGCCATATAAAAGGAATAATCAAGGCCCTTCCAGCCTGGACCGCATACTCGATCGTCCATGTCAGATCCATGGCACCCCTGATAAACCAGCCAATCATACTCACCGGAGTTGTTGGGTCTTCAAACAGGCCGACAAGTTAAATGCCGAAGACAAGGAGAAGGGGTTGCAAAGAGATAATGACGACGAGGATCCCCGTCCACCGAACACAGGGGGACGAAAGAAGTTTCCCCTCAAGTAAAAATGGTGAACATGATATACGCTACCCATCTCCCCAAGAGGGAGCGCAAGCGTGCGCTTAGGGACGTCTATGCGATAGAGCCAGTCGCCCCAAAATTCAACCCATCGTCGTCATGCCCGATCACCTTTGATCGCAGTGACCATCCGCCCAGTATCTGTCATGGAGGTTCAGCCACATTGGTCCTCGACCCAATAATTGATGGATTCCACATCACACGAGTCCTCATGGACGGTGGCAGCAGCCTAAACCTGTTCTATCAGGATACAGTGCACAAAATGGGCATCAATCCATCAAGGATCAAGCCCACCAAAACTACCTTTAATGGAGTTATACCAGGTGTAGAGGCCCTCTGCTCGGGCTCAATCACATTAGAGGTCGTCTTCGGATCTCCAGACAACTTCCGAAGGGAAGAGTTAATCTTCGATACCTTCCCCTTCCGCAGCGGCTATCGCGCACTGCTCGGACAAACCGCGTTTGCCCGATTCAACGTGGTGCCACACTATGCTTATCTCAAGCTCAAGATGCCCGGACCACGCGGT
The DNA here is from genome assembly GCF_018294505.1 of Triticum aestivum. Lineage (NCBI taxonomy): Eukaryota > Viridiplantae > Streptophyta > Magnoliopsida > Poales > Poaceae > Triticum > Triticum aestivum. The sequence goes on along the minus strand of NC_057803.1, from coordinate 280,599,683 downwards.
GTCATAATAGTCAATGGAAACACGGAGTGGTCCCTTTGTACCGCGGAGCACACCACTGCCCTGGCAGCAGAGGTACATAGCATCCTTCACAAGCAGAACCTTAATTCGGCGGCCATGCTCCTGGACACTGTCAAACAAGTCTAGACTACTCTGCGGCAGGACAGTCCAGCTCGTCAGGAGCTCGATTAGCAATTCAACCTCCGTCTCAGTCTCGAGCAAGTGGCGGCATACGTACAACGCGTACATAACTACGCACCAAAAATACCTTGGGCAGAAACGAAGGCATAACCATACTGTGATCCACAATATGGCTCGACCTTCCCGGGACACACATACGCTTACTTTTCCTTTTATCCTTTTTAGGTTTCTTTTCACACACCCCTCTCGATGGCTTGATAAACCGGTCCTTTCGAAGGACGGATACACCAAGGTGACAAGTAGCACAGACATATGGGGGAATCTCTAGATGTCCTTCTTGGCGATCATTCTACATATTTTCAGAACCCGTACGCAGCTCCCCCTTGGTCTTGGCATGTTAAATAGCCACTGTTGCTTATCGCACTTTTTATTCAAGTACACTTTGACGTATTAATCAAAATTATAATTGAAACAGTTTGCGGCCCAACATATGTGGCACTAGATTACTACTTTATTTTCATTTCACTATTTTAATTTGCATCCGTACACCTTGGTACGCCATAATTCTCCAGGGGCTTTATTGCGCCCCATAGTATGGCAACAAGTCCGAACACTTTTATAGTATAGTTCAGCACCCCAAATTTATCATTATATGCATTGGCTCCGAATCATGTCTTTGGACAATAGTTGGGTTGCCCGGCTCTTGTGCTTACTATCTTAAGTTCCGCTATATCAGATAGGGTAGTAAAGGGAGAACTACTGCGATTGTGTCCTGGTTTATCCGGATGAGCACCTCAGTAGAGAAAGCTAAAAACTGACTGTCATGATGCGGTGTGAGCCGGTCAGCTCTTCGGAGGTTTCAAATCTTTAGTGATTTTTCCCGCATTATGCGATGAATCGGTTCTTATCCGATCAGGTGTTTACAACACCCTAGTTCGGATACTAGGGGTTGCGCCTACATTTTTATTGTCAAACTCCTATGGCTAAGTGAGGGTGATAAAGCCACATAGTCCGATTGCCTGGTTCGTTGCGCTAAACACCTCCTTTAAGGACCAAACTCTTGGATAAAGAGTGTTTAGATTCATCCTAAACACCCCCGTACTACCTACATGGGGGCTGAAGCCAACGACTGGCCATCTCTCAGACTTGATAACACGTCCGCATAGGAGGTAAAACTTTAAATTAACAAACAGCAAAGCATTATATTACATATCAAGCCTTGTTTTCATCATACATGACGGGATAACATGAATGTATTCATTCAAACAGAATGTCCTTGGTACATTGTTCCGCCACAATGCGGGATCCCTTGAGAACATCCCCAAAATACCGCTCGGGCGTGCGGAGCTCCTTGCCCTCGGGCGGTCCTTCGATCGCAAGCTTGAAGGCGACCATCTTCGCCCACTGTATCTTGACACGGGCGAAGGCCATCTGCGCACCTTCTATGCAGACCGACCACTTAATGGCGTGAAGCCAAGGGCAGGCATTGGCCAGCCGCTTCACGAGTCTGAAGTAGCTGCCGGGTAGGGCCTTCGCAGGCTACAACTGTATTATTAAATCCTTCACTGCTAGTTCGGTCACCCTAGAGGGCGCATTGGGCTTCGGTCCAGGCCTCTTGCGCACTTTGGCGGGTCTTAACAAGTTCGGACTCTTGGTCCGCATTCTGGCGCTCCAAGGACTCACATTTCTTCAAAACATCCTGGAGCTCTTGCTGGACCTCGCTAACCCTGGCCTCATGTTTTTCACGAGTGGCTTGTTCCTTTACCGCTCTCTCCTTGGCCTCTGCCAGCGCCTTCTCGAGGGCCTCCACTTTGGCCGCCGCCCCTAGTAAATGTCATGGCACTATGATCAGCTCACATCATTCATCCCTGCCGGACATACACAAGATCATTGCATACCTTGGGTATGCTCCAGCTGCTTTTTCGTACGGCCGAGCTCTTCCTCGGTCCGTTCCAGCCTCTGCTTCAGTCCAGAGACTTCGGCAGCATGAGAAGTCATGGCTAGCAGCAACGCCTACTTATTCACAAAGACATATATGATTAGTCTCATGCGAAAAACTATTTGATCCTCTGTTCGGCTTTTCTTTCCGAACACCAGACAGAGTCTCAGGGGCTACTGTCTATATTGTAACTTTCTTTTAACATAAATGCAGTGCTTATATCAAAGCCTGTTAGAAGGCTTGCGCAGGCTTCGGTCAGTCTGCTCTTCGCGGACTGAATCTTCTCAACCACCGCACCCATGAGCGTATGGTGTTCCTCGACGATGGAAGCACTTTGCAGCGCTTCCAGTAGAGTATCCAGTGCCTCTGGTTGGACAGAGCTCACCGGCGTAATGGGCATGCCTCCTTTCAAAGGAGGCTTCTTGCCGGACTCCGGAGCCGTATCCGCCTGGGACCGAATTGGACATGGCCCCCATCGCTTGTGGATCTGCTCCCCCATGTGTCCGGCGGCCGAGGTCTCACCCTCTGGCACTGCCCTAATGGCTTCCTGCATCACTCCCTGGCCTAAGATCCTTCGGGACAACACCTCGGTGTCATCCATTGCCCTGGAGAGGAGGCTGTCGGAAGGGACCCGCTGTCCATCACCTTCGGGTCCAGCGAGTTCCCCGAAGACGAGGATTGCTCGAGGGCGGAATGAGCCGGACTACAAATGCATGATTCAACATGTTAGAACTATGAATTAAAAGAGGCTGATATATGAATGCGTCGGGGTCTTTGAATACTCACGAGTTGGCTAGGGGCTTGTCTTGGGGGCGCCGTTCCGGGCTGCTATCGATGTCCCACGCGAAGTTATCTGCGAGGGACACCTTCCCCTTCTTGGACGCCTCCGCCTCCATATCTGTGGAGGCTGCCCTCTTCTTTCTCCCCTCGATGGGGGAGTTGCTTTCTTCTTCCTCTTCCCCCTCCTCGTCATCTTAGGAGATGGAGGAGTGTGTTTCGGCGTCTTCGAACACAATGTCCGAAGTACCCTTGGGACGTAGGCCTCCTCTGATCCCCTTGGCCTTCTTCTTGGCCTTCTTCTCCGGCGCCACGTAGGGCGCCGGAACAAGCATCTTCATCAAAAGCGAGATGGCTGGTTCCTCGGGCAGCAGAGCTGAACACCGAATCCGCTCCGCCTTCTTTGTCCAACCCTGAAAAAGCAAATAGGAAAGTTGGGCCATCCTCCATGAGCAAGAAAGAAAGGGATACGCCTTGAAGCACGGAAAACTTACCAAACTGGCGGGATGGGCCAGATTGTGCACGCGGTCCTCGGTTGTCTCCGGCCACGTCTCGTTGGCCTTGAAGAGCACCTTGCAGATATCTTCGTGCGTAGTTCCGAAGAATTGTTGCAAGCTCTTGTGCTCGGCCGGATCAAACTTCCATAGATGGCAAGACCGGTTCTGTCATGGAAGGATCCGGCGAATTAGCATCACCTGAATCACATCGACAAGCTTGACGTTCTTGTCCATCATGCTCCTGATGCGCGTCTGAAGCGCTGTCAGCTCGTCCGACAAAGACCAATCCAGGTCCTTTTCTAGCCAGGTGGTAAGCCACATTGGTGAGTAGAACCACATCTTTTGCCACCCCTTGACGGTCTCCACGAAGGTGCCTTTGGGCCACGGGACGTTGGACATTTTTCTCACCATGGCGGCCCCACACTCTGCGTGTTGGCCACCCACCACCTTCGTTTTCACATTGAAGGTCTTCAGCCATAATCTGAAGTGGGGTGGGATGCGGAGGAAAGCCTCGCACACGACAATAAATGCCAATATATTGAGGAAGGAGGTGGGGGCCAGATTGTGGAAATCCAGCCCGTAGTAGAACATGAGTCCACGGACGAATGGGTGGAGAGGAAATCCCAGCCCGCGAACACAACCCTCTCATGGGGCTCCGGAGTGGGGACGATCTGTTCCTTAGCAGGAAGCCGATGGGCGATTTCCTTGGCCAAATATTCGGCCTCCCTAAGTTGGACGATATCCTTCTCCTTGACGGTGGAGGCCGTCCACTTGCCATATGCTCCGTTCATGGTTGGAATGCTTTCTTGAGGCGGAAAGGATGAGAACTTGGGCGATGGAGCTCAAGAGTGGGTAGGTGGGAAGAGAGAAGGCGTGGGTGAAAGATGTGAATCCTTATCTCCTTATAAAGGCAGTGAATATCAAGCGCCTCCCCACTCGCCATAAAACTCGCCTATTCCCCAGGGGCCGTGCTGATGGCACGTTTGGATTAACCATACCCGTATTGATGAGAATCCCGCTGTAACACCCCGGATATGATTTTCCCAATATGTAATCCAACTCTTGCCGTTTCCGGCGTTAAGTTATTTTCTTTTCTTGGGTTCGGGTTTTTGTCTCTGTGTGTTGTTGTCATTGTCATGCATCTCATATCATGTCATCATGTGCATTGCATTTGCATACGTGTTCATCTCATGCATCAGAGCATTTTCCCCGTTGTCCGTTTTGCATTCCGGCGCTCCGTTCTCCTCCAGTGGTCATTTCTACCTTTCTTTCGTGTGTGGGGATTAAACATTTCCGGATTTGACCGAGACATGCCAAGCGGACTTGGTTTACTACCGGTAGACCGCCTGTCAAGTTTCGTACCATTTGGACTTCCTTTGATGCTCCAACGGTTAATCGAGGGACCGACAAGGCCTCATGTGTGTTGCAGCCCAACACCCCTCCATTTTGGCCCAAAACCCACCAAAACCCTCTCCATCATCTAGAGCGTTCGATCACGATCGCGTGGCCGAAAACCGCACCTCATTTGGACTCTCCTAGCTCCTCCTATGCCTATATAAAGAACCCCCTCCGAAATTCCCCTTCTCCTCCCCCGAAACCCTAGTCCCCTTCGTCTCCACGCGTCGGCGGACATTTTTCTGTCCGGCTGGACGTGTCCGCTTCGTCCCACCGCCGCCACGTGTCGCTCCAG
>NC_057803.1:280581268-280594349 GCF_018294505.1 Triticum aestivum | reverse complement strand
CCCCGCTCCGGCGCGCCACCCCGCCCGCGCTCCTCCCCGCCGCACGCCCGGGAAGCTCCGGCCATCTCCGTCTCCGCCCCCGCGCCGACCTTCTCCTCCGGCGGCCAACTTCATCTTCGGTGAGCTTCAAGTCCCCGGCGAACCTCGTTATCCGTGCGGCCAGATCCGAATCTCGGATCGGTTGACTTTTTATCCCCGAAACCCTAATATTTTGCCCTTGTTCATCACATCGTAACTTTGCATCTGTAGCTCCGTTTTGGGCATATAGCATATCAAAATGTTCGCCTCAGAGAGCACATCATTTCATCTCATTGCATCATTTTCATTTGAGTTCATATTGATGCCCGAAATGCTGTTGGAAGAGTGCTAGTTGAGATAATTGTCAGATCTGCTGCTCCAATTAGATATTTGTCATTTTTTGCCATGATTATTGTGTGCATGATATGCCCCTGAGCTCTACATGTGTTTTGTTATATGTTTTGCCATCTATCTAGAGGTGCAACCCATGTATTTTTGTGATGTGTGTGGTGACTAGCACAAGCTTGCAAAGTGGTGCAATTGTTAAAGCTGATTTCAGGGACTTAGCTTTTCCACTAAGTCCTTGGTCTGTCTATTTCAATATGCCATATGTTCATGTTGTTTCCTAGTGATCCGGGCCTCTTTTGAGGATGATCAGTAAGGATGTTTTGTTAATCTTGTAGTGATCTATCCATCCATGTCTTTGTTTGCAATTATGGCGCACCCTAGCTTGAGTCAATCGAGCTCTACTTTTGTCATTACGTGAATCTGGGCAGATTGTCTACTTGTTAGCGATTTTGCCGAGGATGTTGTAGTTGATCCGTGCATGCTATGTTATTGTTCTTGCCATGTATATATTGTATAATGTGTATTCTTGATGAGTGTATGCTTAGATTGTCATGACATGCTCTGTAGTGAGTGCATCGAACTCGTAAACATGCCTACTTGATATCTGATTTGCATGCTTGCAATTGTATTTTCTGATCCCTTTTGGCTCAAGGTCACTAAGGGACTTTTGTTAAGCTCTTTGAGTAGCTCCATGCCATGCTTTACTTTGCCATGTTCAGGTCCTGTAGAATATAGTTTTCATGCTCCAAAGTGTGCTACCTAATCTGAATTCCAGACAAGTGTTAATTTCACTAAGTCTGAAATCTGTTTACCAAATGCTCTTTTGCCATGCTTGTTTGAACCTGTTAATGGATGAATTGGACGTAGCTCAGTGTTCCTCTTTTGTTAAGAATCATGAATGGATCCCTTCCATGTATTTTGATGCCATGTTTGGGTGCTGTAGCATGTTCATCTTGTTGCATTTAGATGGCTACTTGCTGTGTATCGCAGACCGGTGCCATATTCGAATTGCTTGCCCTTTCCAAACCATGACTCCGATTCCGGTGTTCTTTATATCGTTTTCAAGCGATTTCATCTCACCTTTCCCGTGGCACACTTGGATTTCCAAGTTGAGGCCAGGCTCATGCATTCCTTGTCAAATCTTGCATATGCATCGCATATCGCATCCGGCATAGCATACCATGTTTGCATCATGTTGTTTGAGTTTGCACGTGGTTGATTGTGTTCCGTTTGCTTGTTTTGTCTTGTTTCGGTAGAGCTGGGAGACGAGTTCGCTAACGAGGAACCCATTGAGTTTGCTTTCGAGGATCCAGTCAACTCTAACAACTTTGCAAGCAAGATGATCATACCCTCGAAATCACTACTATCTTTGCTTTGCTAGATGCTCGCTCTTTTGCTATGCCTATGCTATGATGCCTACCACTTGCTTATCATGCCCCCCAAATTGCCATGTCAAACCTCTAACCCACCATGTCCTAGCAAACCGTTGATTGGCTATGTTACCGCTTTGCTCATCCCCTCTTATAGCATTGCTAGTTGCAGGTGAAGATTGGAGACCGTTCCTTGTTGGAACATTATTTACTTGTTGGGATATCATTATATTATCTTGTTATCCTAATGCATCTATATACTTGGTAAAGGGTGGAAGGCTCGGCCTCTCGCCTAGTGTTTTAGTTGTACGGATTGCTTATCCGATTGTGCCCTGAGAACGAGATATGTGCAGCTCCTATCGGGATTTGTCGGCACATTCGGGCGGTGTTGCTGGATTTGTTTTAACTTGTCGAAGTGTCTTGTAGAACCGGGATACCGAGTCTGATCGGAATGTCTCGGGAGAAGGTCTATTCCTTCGTTGACCGTGAGAGCTTGTCATGGGCTAAGTTGGGACTCCCCTGCAGTGTTTTGAACTTTTGAAAGCTGTGCCCGCGGTTATGGGCAGATGGGATTTTGTTAATGTTCGGTTGTAGATAACTTGAACCTTAACTTAATGAAAATGAATCAACTGTGTGAGTTACCGTGATGGTATCTTCTCGGCGGAGTCCGGGAAGTGAACACGGTGTTGGAGTAATGCTTGTCGCAGGTTGTTCTCTAGTTATTCGTTCGCTCTTTGCCTTCTCTTCTCGCTCTCTTTTGCGAACAGGTTAGCCACCATATATGCTAGTCGCTTGCTGCAGCTCCACATATTTTACCTTGCCTTACCTATAAGCTTAAATAGTCTTGATCGTGAGGGTGCGAGATTGCTGAGTCCCTGTGGCTCACAGATTACTTCCAAACCAGATGCAGGGCCTGATGATTCCATTCCAGATGACGCGCTTGAGCTCAAGTGGGAGTTCGACGAGGACTCATGCCATTACTATGTGTCTTTCCCTGATGATCAATAGTGGTGCTCAGTTGGGACGATCGGGACCGTGTCGCATGTTGGGTTTATCTTTTATTTTGGCGCCGTAGTCGGGCCATGAGTGTTTGAATGTTGTAATGCTATTTATGTACTTTGTTTGACGTGGCGAGTGTAAGCCAACTATGTATCTCCCCTTTTATTATCTATATTACATGGGATGTTGTGAAGATTGCCTAACTTGCGACATTGCTTTCAATGCGGTTATGCCTCTAAGTCGTGCCTCGACACGTGGGAGATATAGCCGCATCGAGGGCGTTACAAGTTGGTAATCAGAGCCTTCCCCGACCTTAGGAGCCCCCATTGCTTGATCGTTTTTAGCGGCCGAGTTGTGTCTAGAAAAATGTTTTTGAGTCATTTAGGAATTATATATTGGAGAGTTTAGGAATTCTTTTTACTCTGGTAAGGCATCCTGATGTAGAGTTTTGACTATTCTCTTCTCAAATTTCACCCAAAATTTTTTTTAGGATCACGCGGGTATCTTGGAGTCGTTCCGATGGTTTTGTGACGAGAACATTGTCCTTGGTGCCTCCTGTCTTTAGGGGTTGTGGCAGTGTCCCGGGGAGTTGAGCTCCGAGGTGTTGTCGTCACAATTTTATCATTGTAGTTCTGGAATACCTGAGTTTAGTACGCCGACATCGAAAATCTCTTTTATGCAGTTCGTTGGTGAGATAACCTCGACGCCACCCAGTACTGGGGCGGGAGTTCGGGAGTATTGGCATAACTTGTATAACGGATGCTTTTCGAAGGTTGAGGTAGATGGTTTCCGAAGTTTTCTTGGTTATGTGTTGAAGGATGGATACAGCTGGATGTAGGATTTGCTAGATTTGGGTGAGATATTATGCTTCCCCTGTATCCCCAAAACCTGATTGCATAACCGGAAAGGTTCGGGAGTTTCATAGGTGGGAATTCTTGTAGCTCTAGTTCTTCTTCGACGGATATTTGGTTTGAGATTGGAATTTCTTACCGAGTATTCGTTCTTGATCCGTACCTTGTTGATTTATTCCTCGACCTAAATTCCAAGTGGCTTCTCAATTTATGGATATGTGACCATCTCAAGTGGAATGCATTCATTCATTTTGTACGGATGTGAAGACTATATGTTGCAATTTCAACAAGTTTGATTCAGCTTCATTTTATCTGTCGACATGCTAACGGTTGTCACCCTCTTCAGGATGGCTCCCGCTAAGAGCAGCAATCAAAATCAGAATCAGAATCAGGATCCGCCACCACCTCCACCTCCTCCGGAGGCATGGCAAGCTGTGATGGCCGCAACCAATGCAAACACACAGTTGATCATGCAAATTCTTCAAGAGCGCAATCAAGCGAACCAAGGCAACCAAGGCAACAATCAGAATCACTTTGCTACACTCAACTAGTTCCTTGCTAACGGGCCAAAGACTTTCAGCAATTGTGTTGAGGCAACTGATGCTGACGATTGGCTCTTGGATCTATGCAAGCATTTCGAGTGCAGTAACGTCAGGCCTGAGGACTTTGTCAAGTTCGCTTCCTTCCAACTCAAAGACCAAGCTGCAGAATGGTTCCAGCAGTACAAGGATTCCAGAGGTCGCCGTGTGATTACCTGGGATGAATTCCGTCAAGACTTCAAAGCTCATCATATTCCTCAGAGCATGGTTGAAAGCAAGCATGAGGAATTCCGCAACCTAAAGCAAGGCTCTTTGTCTGTCTATGACTACAACAAGTTGTTTCAGAAGCTCGCCCGCTTTGCTAAGCAGGATGTCCCTGACGAGAAGAGCATGATATACCAGTTCAGGTGTGACGGCCCAAGACCGGAGCTTCAGATGCCTTCCGTGGTTTTCGGGTTTTTGTCGTGTGAGTTGTTGGTTTGTTGCATTCATCTTTGCATCGTGTGCATTGCATCATGTCATAAATCTTTTGCATCTCAACTAAATAAATTGCATGGATCTTTGGTCCATTTAAACCAAGGGAAGTCACATGGTGACTTCTCTTTATAATATACCCTCCCGATAGTAGGGAGCTATATAAAATATTCCATTCATGTGGAATTACCTTGACACACTTGCAAATATTTTCCCCATGCCTTCATCCCATGCATCATCTCCTTCTCTTTTCCTTCTATTTCCTGTCTTTTGCTAGTCCCATTTTCCCCTTCTCTTTTAATGTCCATTCTTTTCCTATAAATTCTAGACCGTGCCAGGACCACCTCCTCCAATTTTCAGATCCTTTGGACTTGTTTTGGTAGGGTTCAAAAATGGCTCATGTTTGAATTTAATTCAAACTTGAATTATTTTTCTATCTATAATATTTTCCAAGTCCATTTTTTTCAAATTGTGCATAATGCAAGGACTCCAGATACATTCTCATATCTCTCTCATGCCTTCACTTTATCTTTGAGCTTTTCCCACTTATTCTCTGTTTGAGGAAATTGTGAATAGAAGGAATAAGGGGGGAAGGGAGAGCCCAGCTCCAGTGGCAGCAATGCAGCCCAGCACCAGCAGCAACTGGGTTGGCCTCTAAGGCCCAGTCGCCCCAGGCCCATCCTGCCCTGTTAACCCTAGCCTCGACCCACATCTCCCTCGAACCCCTCCTCCTTTTTCGTTCCTCCCAGCGTCGCCAGGAGAGCGCCGCATTCTCGCGCCGTCCGACTCCCATCTCCTCGATCTCACCTCGAACCCTTTTCTCTCGATCCGTGGCCTCCTCCCTCTGCTTCCCGGATCCCGCGCCGGCCCCTCCTTCCATCGCGCCTCGACCCGATCCGCCCGTGCACACAGGAGCCCGAGCTCCCAACCGAGGAGACCGCGTCCTGCCTCACTGCCGTTTGCCTCCAGCAGTTGTGCCGGCGAGCTCTGCCGCCGGACCACCGGATCTCCTCCCCCGCACCTCGTTCTCCCCTTCCTCTATCTGCCTTATTTTCTCTTCCCTACTCTAAAACTCTCTCCCTGTCTTATTCTGGGCAGGGAACCAAAGGAGGCGCAATGGACTGAGCTCGGCCTCGAGGGCTCGTCGCCGTCACCGGGGGAACGCCGGATACACCCTATCGAACATCTGACTCCTTCCACCTTGATCCGGTTGCTGCCGTTGCGCCAAGCTCCGCCGTCGCCTGCCCGCGTCCCGGTCGCCCGCCTCCGCTTCCTCTGCAACGAGGAGAGACACGTTCGTCAGGCGCCCGCTTCCCCTGTGCCTGCTCGCTCGCGTGAGACGAGCGCCTCGCCTGCCCCGTTGACCGCATCGCTCCCTGTTTCGCTAGCACGGGCCGGCCTCGCCTGCCTAGATCCGCCCCTTGGGCCACTTTCCTCGCGTGCGTGTGGGTCGACCACGTCCAAGGCCAGCGTGCCCTACCAGGCCGCCTCCTCCACAGATCTGGGCCAAGCCCATGGTGAGAACCCCCCCCTTCAGACCTCTGTGCGGTTGGGCCAGCCAGTTTCGGCCCATGTCACGTTTTTTTCCGTTTTGTGATTTGTCTATTTATCCCAGAGTTTGCAGTTTTACAGGAAAGCCCTTGTTGTTCATGCATTTAATATCTCCACAACCGTGCATCGGGTTAAAACAAATTATATATGAAAGTTGCTTAGAATTTTGTCTAGTTTAATAATATGCAACTTTCATCTATGTTTAAAATGTTTAAAATGATGTTTGTTTAAATTTTCTTAATAACTTGTTAAAATGTTTTAATCCATAACTAAATAACCGTAGCTCGGATTTTAATAAACTTTATATGTAAGTGGGGTGGGAAAATGCCTAGTTTAACATGGTGGCTTGATTTTGCATGCTTGAAAACTCTAAAATTATGTTTAGGGCAGAACAGTACCTAACCTAATATATGCACATGAGGAGTTTCCGGATTTGTTGTTTGTTGTTTCCGGCCTCATTTAAACTTTCCTAGATAGGTAGTTTTGTTGTGCTTCACCCCTTGCCATCTTAATCAACATTTAATATTGTTGGGTACATAAACGCGATCGAACTAAATAACTTATCGTGGTGTTTCGTCAATATGCACCGTTGCATATTGATCTCCACTTAATTTGTAGGATTGCTTGTGCACTTTGCCATGCCATGCGTATTAAACCGGACATGCATCATAATTGTTTGCGCATCATGCCATGTTTATGTGGTGGTTGTTTACTATGTTGTGTGCTTCTTTCTGGTGTTTGCTTCGTCGGGTTGGTTCCGGTAACGTCGCGTTTGTGAGGACCCGTTCGTCTACATCCGTTTGTCTTCTTCATGGACTCGTTCTTCTTCCTTGCGGGATTTCAGGCAAGATGACCATACCCTCGAAATCACTTCTATCTTTGCTTGCTTGGTTGCTCGCTCTTTTGCTATGCCTATGCTGCGATACCTACCACTTGCTTTTCATGCCTCCCATATTGTTGAACCAAGCCTCTAACCCACCTTGTCCTAGCAAACCGTTGTTTGGCTATGTTACCACTTTGCTCAGCCCCTCTTATAGCGTTGTTAGTTGCAGGTGAAGACTGAAGTTTGTTCCTTGTTGGAACATGGAGATGTTGTTCCTTGTTGGAACATGTTTACTTGTTGGGATATCACTATATATCTTATTTATTTAATGCATCTATATACTTGGTAAAGGGTGGAAGGCTCGGCCTTATGCCTGGTGTTTTGTTCCACTCTTGCCGCCCTAGTTTCCGTCATATCGGTGTTATGTTCCCGGATTTTGTGTTCCTTACGCGGTTGGGTTATAATGGGAACCCCTTGACAGTTCGCTTTGAATAAAACTCCTCCAGCAAGGCACAACCTTGGTTTTACCATTTGCCACCTAGCCTTTTTTTCCTTGGGAGTCGCGCATCTCGAGGGTCATCTTTACTTTAATCCCCCCGGGCCAGTGCTTGTCTAAGCGTTGGTCCAAACTAGAGCCCCTTGCAGCGCCACCTCGGGGAAACTCGAGGGCTGGTTATAGTTGTACGGATTGCTTATCCGGTGTTGCCCTAAGAAGGAGATATGTGCATCTCCTATCGGGATGTCGGCGCATCGGGTGGTCTTGCTGGACTTGTTTTACCATTGTCGAGGATGTCTTGTAGAACCGGGATACGGAGTCTGATCGTAATGTCTCAGGAGGAGGTCTATTCCTTCGTTGACCGTGAGAGCTTGTCATGGGCTAAGTTGGGACACCCCTGCAGGGATTAGAACTTTCGAAAGTCGTGCCCGCGGTTATTGGCAGATGGGAATTTGTTAATGTCCGGTTGTAGATAACTTGAATGTTAACTTAATTAAAATGAATCAATAGCGTGTCTTACCATGATGGTCTCTTTCCGGTGGAGTCCGGGAAGCGAACACGGTGTTGGAGTTATGTTTGACGTAGGTTGTTTGGGATCACTTCTTGATCATACTTTTATCGACCGTGCTTTGCCTTCTCTTCTCGCTCTCTTTTGCGTAGGTTAGCCACCATATATGCTAGTCGCTTGCTACAGCTCCACCTCATACCTTTACGTTACCCATAAGCTTAAATAGTCTTGATCGTGAGGGTGCGAGATTGCTGAGTCCCTGTGGCTCACAGATACTTCCAAATCCAGCTTGTAGGTGCCGATGGGTCTGTGCAGATGATGCAACCAAGCTCAAGGAGGAGCTCGATGAAGATCTTGTCCTTTGTGTTGTTTCGTTCTAGTTTTTTAGTAGTGGAGCCCAGTTGGGGTCGGTCGGGGACCGTGTCGCATTTGGGGTTCTTCTTTTATTTTCGGTTCCGTAGTCGGGCCTTGTTTGTATCTGGATGATGTAATGCTTTATTCATGTTTTGTGTGAAGTGGCGATTGTAAGCCAACTAAGTATCTCTTTCCCTTATGTATTACATGGGTTGTGTGAAGATTACCTCACTTGCGACATTGCTTTCAATGCGGTTATGCCTCTAAGTCGTGCTTCGGCACGTGGGAGATATAGCCGCATCGAGGGCGTTACATCAGGGGTGGTCTTAGAGAAGAAATTCAGCTAGCTCTTCTTCTCTTTGAGCCCTTGAGGTACGATGAGTTCTACAACATGGCATTGAAGCAAGAGGCCGCTCAACTGAGGTGTGATGCTTCCAAGAAGCGAGTCAGAGATGCTACTCCTTCTTCCTCTACTCAAGTGGCCAAGCAGCAGAAGTATTGGCTTCCTCCTCCTCCGTTCCGCCAGCTGTATCAGCAGAAGAGCAAAGGTGGCAGTGGATCTTCCCACCCACCCAACCCTGGCTTTCAGAACAAGACTTCATCTCAAGCTCCAAGATCGAGTGCTCCGTATCACCGTCCGCTTTCAGAGCTCACGTGCAACAAGTGCCAACAGAAGGGTCACTATGCCAACAAGTGCTTCAACCAGAGGCGTCTTCCTCCTCCTCCTCCTATGAGATCGGCAAGTACAGCTGTGGTCAAGCATAACCCCAAGTACGCCAAGGTTAACATGGTGAATGCAGCTCAGGCAGAGGACTCGTCAGATGTCCTCATGGGTAACCTTCCTATTAATGATATTCCTACAAGAGTTCTTTTTGACACTGGTGCATCGCATTGTTTCATCTCGAGACCCTTTGCATCTAAGCATGATTTCGTTACTCAAGTGTTGTCGAAACCGTTGGCTATTGTCTCTCCGGCCCGTCAAATGACATCTCGAGTACGCGTTCCGGATGTTACAATCACTTTGGGTGACTAGAAGTTCTTGTCTTCTCCAAATGTTCTTGGTGACTAGGATATTGATCTTATTCTCGGGATGGATTGGCTTTCTAAGCACAAGGCGCATCTTGATTGTGCAGCCAGGCAGATTCAATTGACTCATTCATCTGAGGATGTAATTGTCTTGCCGCTCGTGATGATACCATCCGTCTGTTTTCTCTCAATGAGAAGGGTGAACTGGATGCCATCTCGCAAATTCCAGTCATTTGCGAATATCAAGACGTCTTTCCAGAAGAGCTTCCAGGAATGCCTCCACACCGACCAGTTGAATTCGTCATCGATCTCAAGCCTAGCACAGAACTAGTGTGCAAGCATCCTTACAAGCTCGGACCTGAAGAGTTGAAGCAGCTGAAGAAGCAACTCGATATTCAAGAGAGAATGGGTCTCATCCGACCTAGTTCTTCTCTGTGGGGTTGTGGTGTTCTTCTTGTGAAGAAGAAGGATGGAACGGACCGACTTTGTGTTGGTTACCGTCCATTGAACAAGAAAACCATCAAGAACAAATACCCACTTCCCAACATCAACGAGCTGTTTGAGCAACTCAAAGGTGCCCAAGTATTCTCCAAGCTTGATCTCCGTATGGGTTATCACCAGATTCGAATCCGTGAGCAAGATATTCCCAAGACGGCTTTCTGGACAAGCTTTGGTTCATATGAATACACTGTCATGTCTTTTGGCCTCGTCAACGCTCCTCTGACTTTCTCTCGCATGATGAACTTCATCTTCAACGCCTACACCAATGACTTCGTTTTGGTCTATCTCGAGGACATTCTGGTCTTTTCGAAGAACAAGGAAGACCATGCCAAGCACTTGCGTTTGGTACTCGATAAGCTCAGGGAACACAAGTTCTACGCCAAGTTCTCCAAGTGTGAATGTTGGCTCAATGAGGTTCTTTATATTGGTCATATCATCTCTGCCAAGGGCATTGCGGTGAATCGTGAGAAGGTGTCTGCAATTGTGAATTGGGAACCACCTCAGAACGTGAAGAAACTCCGTAGCTTCCTCGGTCTCGCAAGCTACTGTCGAAGATTCGTTGAAAACTTTTCTAAGATCGCGAAGCCTCTCTCAAATCTTATCCAGAAGCACGTCAAGAACGTTTGGTCTCCGGAGTGTGACATTGCTTTCAACACTTTGAAAGAGAAATTGGTCACTACTCCAGTTCTGACTCCTCCTGATGAATCCAAACCGTACGAGGTCTTTTGCGATGCCTCTCTCCAAGGTCTCGGTGCAGTGTTGATGCAAGAAAAGAAAGTTGTGGCTTATACCTCTCGCCAGTTGAAGCCCAACGAGAAAAACTACCCCACTCATGACCTTGAGTTGGCGGCAGTTGTGCATGCTCTTTTGACTTGGAGAGATCTCTTATTGGGAAGAAAAGTGGACATTTTCACTGACCACAAGAGTCTCAAGTACATCTTCACTCAGCCTAATCTCAACCTTAGGAAAAATCGATGGGACGAAATGATTCAAGAGTATAATCCGAGTATCGAGTATACTCCAGGCAAGGCCAATGTGATTGATGACGCATTGAGCAGGAAGGCTTATTGCAACAGCGTGATTCTCAAGCCTTATCAACCCGAGCTTTGTGAAGCTTTCCGCAAACTTAATCTGCAATTTGTTCCTCAAGGTTTCCTCGCCAACCTTCAAGTCTCTCCTACCTTGGAAGACCAAATTCGCCAAGCTCAGCTTCTTGATGCTATGGTGAAAAAGGTGAAGATTGGGATTGGCAAGAGTCAACCCAAGTACAAGTGCTACCGCCTTGATGACAAGGATAATCTCTTCTTCGAGGATCGTATTGTTGTGCCCAAAGGTGACCTTCATAAAGTGATCATGAACGAGGCTCACAATTCTCTCCTCTCAATCCACCCTGGGAGCACGAAGATGTATCAGGACCTCAAGCAGGCTTATTGGTGGACTCGAATGAAGCGCGAGATTGCTCAGTTCGTGAATGAGTGTGATGTCTACAGAACAGTGAAGGCAGAACACCAAATGCCAGCTGGTCTCCTCCAACCTCTTGCCATTCCAGAATGGAAGTTTGACCACATTGAGATGGACTTCGTGACTGGGTTTCCAAAGTCCAAGCATGGCAATGATGCTATATTCGTTGTCATCGACAAACTCACTAAAGTGGCTCACTTTCTGCCTATCAAAGAGTCAATCACTGCAGCTCAATTGGCGGAGCTCTATACCTCTCGAATTGTCTCTCTGCATGGTATTCCACAAGTGATCTCTTCAGAGTGTGGCAGCATCTTTGCCTCCAAGTTTTGGGATTCTTTTCAGAAGGTCATGGGCACCAACATCCGCTTCAGCACAACTTTCCATCCTCAAACTAGTGGTTAAGTCGAGCGTGTCAATCAGATTCTTGAAGACATGCTCAGGGCTTGTGTGATCTCCTTCGGCATGAAGTGGGAGGATTGTCTTCCATATGCTGAATTGTCCTACAACAACAATTTTCAAGCAAGTTCGGGCAAGGCCCCATTTGAAATTCTGTATGGCAGGAAGTGCCGTACCCCTCTCAACTGGTCTGAAACCGGTGAACGTCAACTTCTGGGAAATGACTTAATCACAGAGGTAGAGGAAATGTGCAAAGTCATTTGAGATAACCTCAAAGCATCCCAATCCCGCCAGAAGAGCTACTATGATAGTAAGCACCGTGATTTTGCTTTCGAGATCGGAGATCATGTTTACCTCCGCGTCTCTCCAATGAAAGGTACTCGTCGCTTCGGTATAAAAGGGAAGCTTGCCCCTAGGTACTAAACGCAAGACATGCAACAAGTCAATCAAATTCCTCAAAGTCAAGTGGTCACACCATTCTGACCGTGAAGCCACCTGGGAACGAGAGGATCACCTCCGTTCTGAATACCCGGTGTTCTTTCAGTCCTAGATCTCGGGACGAGATCCTCTCGTAGTGGTGGAGTGTTGTAACACCCCGGATATGATTTTCCCAATATGTAATCGAACTCTTGTCGTTTCTGGCATTAAGTTATTTTATTTTCTCGGGTTCGGGTTTTTGTCTCCGTGTGTTGTTTTCATTGTCATGCATCTCATATCATGTCATCATGCGCGTTGCATTCGCATACGTGTTCATCTCATCCATCCGAGCATTTTCCACGTTGTCCGTTTTGCATTCCGGCGCTCCGTTCTCCTCTAGTGGTCATTTCTACCTTTCTTTCGTGTGTGGGGATTAAACATTTCCGGATTGGACCGAGACTTGCCAAGCGGCCTTGGTTTACTACCGGTAGACCGCCTGTCAAGTTTCGTACCATTTGGACTTCGTTTGATGCTCCAACGGTTAACCGAGGGACCGAGAAGGCCTCATGTGTGTTGCAGCCCAACACCCCTCCATTTTGGCCCAAAACCCACCAAAACCCTCTCCATCATCTAGAGCGTTCGATCACGATCGCGTGGCCGAAAACCGCACCCCATTTGGACTCTCCTAGCTCCTCCTATGCCTATATAAAGAACCCCCTCCAAAATTCCCCTTCTCCACCCCCTGAAACCCTAGTCCCCTTCTTCTCCACGCGCCGGCGGACATTTTCGGTCCGGCCGGACGCGTCTGCTTCATCCCACTGCCGTCACATGTCACTCTGGGAGTGGCCAGCGCCCGCGCCCACTTCGCCGGCCCGCCCGGGCCCAGGCGAGGCCCCCCGGCCCGAGCCACCCACGCCCTTCTCCTTCCCCAACGGCGGCAAGTCCCATC
>NC_057803.1:280571492-280581002 GCF_018294505.1 Triticum aestivum | reverse complement strand
GCCGCCGCGCCAGCAAGCGGCCCAGCTCAGGCGCGCCGCCCCGCCCGCGCTCCTCGCCGCCGCACGCCCGAGAAGCTCCGGCCATCTCCGTCTCCGCCCCCGCGCCGACCTTCTCCTCCGGCAGCCGGCTTCATCTCCGGCGAGCTTCAAGTCCCCTGCGAACCTCGTTATCCATGCGGCCAGATCTGGATCGGATCTCGGATCGGTTGACTTTTTATCCCCGAAACCCTAATATTTTTCCCTTGTTCATCGCATCGTAACTTTGCATCCGTAGCTCCATTTTGGGCATATAGCATATCAAAATGTTCGTCTCAGAGAGCACATCATTTCATCTCACTACATAATTTTCATTTGAGTTCGTCTTGATGCCCAAAATGCTGTTGGAAGAGTGCTAGTTGAGATAATTGTCAGATCTGCTGCTCCAATTAGATATTTGTCAATTTTTGCTATGATTATTGTGTGCATGATATGCCCCTGAGCTCTAAATGTGTTTTGTTACATGTTTTGCCATCTATCCAGAGGTGCAACCCATGTATTTTTGTGATGTTTGTGGTGACTAGCACAAGCTTGCAAAATGGTGCAATCGTTAATGTTGATTTCAGGGACTTAGCTTTTCCACTAAGTCCTTGATCTGTCTATTTCAATATGCCATATGTTCATGTTGTTTCCTAGTGATCCGTGCCTCTTTTGAGGATGATCAGTAAGGATGTTTTGTTAATCTTGTAGTGCTCTATCCATCCATGTCTTTTTTTGCAATTATGGAGCACCCTAGCTTGAGTCAATCGAGCTCTACTTTTGTCATTTCGTGAATCTAGGCAGATTGTCTACTTGTTAGCGATTTTGCTGAGGATGTTGTAGTTGATCCGTGCATGCTATGTTATTGTTCTTGCCATGACTAGCTTGTATAATGTGTATTCTTGATGGGTGTATGCTTAGATTGTCATGACATGCTCTGTAGTGAGTGCATCGAGCTCGTAAACATGCCTACTTGATATCTGATTTGCATGCTTGCAATTGTATTTTCTGATCCCTTTTGGCTCAAGGTCACTAAGGGACTTTTGTTAAGCTCTTTGAGTAGCTCCATGCCATGCTTTACTTTGCCATGTTCAGGTCCTGTAGCATATAGTTTTCATGCTCCAAAGTGTGCTACCTGATCTGAATTCCAGACAAGTGTTAATTTCACTAAGTCTGAAATCTGTTTACCAAATGCTCCTTTTGCCATGCTTGTTTGAACCTGTTAATGGATGAATTGGCCGTAGCTCAGTGTTCCTCTTTTGTTAAGCATCATGAATGGATCCCTGCCATGTATTTTGATTCCATGTTTGGGTGCTGTAGCATGTTCATCTTGTTGCATTTAGATGGCTACTTGTTGTATATCGCAGACCGGTGCCATATTCGAATTGCTTGCCATTTCCAAACCGTGACTCTGATTCCGGCGTTCTTTATATCATTTTCAAGTGATTTCATCTCACCTTTCCAGTGGAACACTTCGATTTCCAAGTTGAGGCCAGGTTCATGCATTCCTTGTCAAATCTTGCATATGCATCGCATATCGCATCCCGCATAGCATACCATGTTTGCATCATGTTGTTTGAGTTTGCACGTGGTTGATTGTGTTCCGTTTGCTTGTTTTGTCTAGTTTCGGTAGATCCGGGAGACGAGTTCGCTAATGAGGAGCCCGTTGAGTTTTCTTTCGAGGATCAAGTTAACTCTGACAACTTTGCAGGCAAGATGATCATACGCTCGAAATCACTACTATCTTTGCTTTGCTAGATGCTCGCTCTTTTGCTATGCCTATGCTACGATGCCTACCACTTGCTTATCATGCCCCCCAAATTGCCATGTCAAACTTCTAACCCACCATGTCCTATCAAACCGTTGATTGGCTATGTTACCACTTTGCTCAGCCCCTCTTATAGCGTTGCTAGTTGCAGGTGAAGATTGGAGACCGTTCCTTGTTGGAACATTATTTACTTGTTGGGATATCATTATATTATCTTGTTATCTTAATGCATCTATATACTTGGTAAAGGGTGGAAGGCTCGGCCTCTTGCCTAGTGTTTTGTTCCACTCTTGCCGCCCTAGTTTCCGTCATATCGGTGTTATGTTCCCGGATTTTGCGTTCATTACGCGGTTGGGTGATAATGGGAACCCCTTGATAGTTCGCCTTGATTAAAGCTTTTCCAGCAATGCCCAACCTTGGTTTTACCATTTGCCACCTAGCCTCTTTTTCCCTTAGGTTTCCGGAGCCCGAGGGTCATCTTATTTAAACCCCCCCCGGGCCAGTGCTCCTCTGAGTGTTGGTCCAACCTAGAGCCCCTTGCAGCGCCACCTCGGGGAAACTCGAGGGATGGTTTTAGTTGTACGGATTGCTTATCCGATTGTGCCCTGAGAACGAGATATGTGCAGCTCCTATCGGGATTTGTCGGCACATTCGGGCGGTGTTGCTGGATTTGTTTTAACTTGTCGAAGTGTCTTGTAGAACCGGGATACCGAGTCCGATTGGAATGTCTCGGGAGAAGGTCTATTCCTTCGTTGACCGTGAGAGCTTGTCATGGGCTAAGTTGGGACTCCCCTGCAGGGTTTTGAACTTTCGAATGCCGTGCCCGCAGTTATGGGCAGATGGGATTTTGTTAATGTCCGGTTGTAGATAACTTGAACCTTAACTTAATTAAAATGAATCAACTGTGTGAGTTACCGTGATGGTCTCTTCTCGGTGGAGTCCGGGAAGTGAACACGGTGTTGGAGTAATGCTTGTCGCAGGTTGTTCTCTAGTTATTCGTTCGCGCTTTGCCTTCTCTTCTCACTCTCTTTTGCGAACAGGTTATCCACCATATATGCTAGTCGCTTGCTGCAGCTCCACATATTTTACCTTGCCTTACCTATAAGCTTAAATAGTCTTGATCGCGAGGGTGCGAGATTGCTGAGTCCCTGTGGCTCACAGATTACTTCCAAACCAGATGCAGGGCCTGATGATTCCGTTCCAGATGACGCGCTTGAGCTCAAGTGGGAGTTCGACGAGGACTCACGTCGTTACTATGTGTCTTTCCCTGATGATCAGTAGTGGTGCCCAGTTGGGACGATCGGGACCGTGTCACATGTTGGGTTTATCTTTTATTTTGGCGCCGTAGTCGGGCCATGAGTGTTTGAATGTTCTAATGCTATTTATGTACTTTGTTTGACGTGGCGAGTGTAAGCCAACTATGTATCTCCCCTTTTATTATCTATATTACATGGGATGTTGTGAAGATTGCCTAACTTGCGACATTGCTTTCAATGCGGTTATGCCTCTAGTCGTGCCTCGACACGTGGGAGATATAGCCGCATCGAGGGCATTACAAGTTGGTAATCAGAGCCTTCCCCGACCTTAGGAGCCCCCATTGCTTGATCATTTTTAGCGGCCGAGTTGTGTCTAGAAAAATGTTTTTGAGTCATTTAGGAATTATATATCGGAGAGCTTAGGAATTATTTTTACTCCCCAGTCTCCTCATCGCTCTGGTAAGGCATCCTGACGTAGAGTTTTGACTATTCTCTTCTCAAATTTCACCCAAAAAAAATTTAGGATCACGCGGGTATCTTGGAATCGTTCCGATGGTTTTGTGACAAGAACATTGTTCTTGGTGCCTCCTGTCTTTAGGGGTTGTGGCAGTGTCCCGGGGAGTTGAGCTCTGAGGTGTTGTCCTCACAATTTTATCGTTGCAGTTCTGGAATACCTGAGTTTAGTATGCCGACATCGAAAATCTCTTTTATGCAGTTCATTGGTGAGATAACCTCAACGCCACCTAGTACTGGGGCAGGAGTTCGGGAGTATTGCCATAACTTGTATAACGGATGCTTTTCGAAGGTTGAGGTAGATGGTTTCCGAAGTTTTCTTGGTTATGTGTTGAAGGATGGATACAGGTGGATGTAGGATTTTCTAGATTTGGGTGAGATATTATGCTTCCCCTGTATCCCCAACACCTGATTGCATAACCGGAAAGGTTCAGGAGTTTCATAGGTGGGAATTCTTGTAGCTCTAGTTCTTCTTCCATGGATATTTGGTTTGAGATTGGGATTTCTTACCAAGTATTCGTTCTTGATCCGTACCTTGTTGATTTATTCCTCGACCTAAATTCTAAGTGGCTTCTCAATTTATGGATATGTGACCATCTCAAGTGGAATGCATTCGTTCATTTTGTACGGATGTGAAGACTATATGTTGCAATTTCAACCCATTTGATTCAGCTTCATTTTATCTGTCGATATGCTAATGGTTGTCACCCTCTTCAGGATGGCTCCTGCTAAGAGCAGCAATCAAAATCAGAATCAGAATCAGGATCCGCCACCACCTCCACCTCCTCCGGAGGCATGGCAAGCTGTGATGGCCGCAACCAATGCAAACACATAGTTGATCATGCAAATTCTTCAAGAGCGCAATCAAGCAAACCAAGGCAACCAAGGCAACAATCAGAATCACTTTGCTACACTCAACCAGTTCCTTGCTAACGGGCCAAAGACTTTCAGCAATTGTGTTGAGGCAACTGATGCTAACGATTGGCTCATGGATCTGTGCAAGCATTTCGAGTGCAGTAACGTCAGGCCTGAGGACTTTGTCAAGTTCGCTTCCTTCCAACTCAAAGACCAAGCTGCAGAATGGTTACAGCAGTACAAGGATTCCAGAGGTGGCCGTGCGATTATCTGGGATGAATTCCGTCAAGACTTCAAAGCTCATCATATTCCTCAAAGCGTGGTTGAAAGCAAGCGTGAGGAATTCCGCAACCTGAAGCAAGGCTCTTTGTCTGTCTATGACTACAACAAGTTGTTTCAAAAGCTCGCCCGCTTTGCTAAGTAGGACATCCCTGACGAGAAGAACATGATATACCAGTTCAGGGGTGGTCTCAGAGAAGAAATTCAGCTAGCTCTTGTTCTCTTTGAGCCCTTGAGGTACGATGAGTTCTACAACATGGCATTGAAGCAAGAGGCCGCTTAACTGAGGTGTGATGCTTCCAAGAAGTGAGTCAGAGATGCTACTCCTTCTTCCTCTACTCAAGTGGCCAAACAGCAGAAGTACTGGCTTCCTCCTCCTCCGTTCCGTCAGCCGTATCAACAAAAGAGCAAAGGTGGCAGTGGATCTTCCCACCCACCCAACCCTCGCTTTCAGAACAAGACTTCGTCTCAAGCTCCAAGATCGAGTGCTCCGTATCACCGTCCACTTTTAGAGGTCACGTGCAACAAGTGCCAACAGAAGGGTCACTATGCCAACAAGTGCTTCAACCAGAGGCGTCTTTCTCCTCCTCCTCCTATGAGATCGGCAAGTACAGTTGTGGTCAAGCATAACCCCAAGTACGCCAAGGTTAACATGGTGAATACAGCTCAGGCAGAGGACTCGTCAGATGTCATCATGGGTAACCTTCCTGTTAACGATATTCCTGCAAGAGTTCTTTTTGACACTGGTGCATCACATTGTTTCATCTCGAGACACTTTGCATCTAAGCATGATTTCGTTACTCAAGTGTTGCCGAAACCGTTGCCTATTGTCTCTCCGGCCCGTCAAATGACATCTCGAGTATGTGTTCCGGATGTTACAATCACTTTGGGTGACTATAAGTTCTTGTCTTCTCCAAATGTTCTTGGTGACTCGGATATTGATCTTATTCTCGGGATGGATTGGCTTTCTAAGCACAAGGCGCATCTTGATTGTGCAGCCAGGCAGATTCAATTGACTCATTCATCTAAGGATGTAATTGTCTTGCCGCTTGTGATGATACCATCCGTCTGTTTTCTCTCAATGAGAAGGGTGAGCTGGATGCCATCTCGCAAATTCCAGTCGTTTGCGAATATCAAGACGTCTTTCCCGAAGAGCTTCCAGGAATGCCTCTGCACCGGCCAGTTGAATTCGTCATCGATCTTGAGCCTGGCACGGAACCAGTGTGCAAGCGTCCTTACAAGCTCGGACCTGAAGAGTTGAAGGAGCTGAAGAAGCAACTCGATATTCAAGAGAGAATGGGTCTCATCCGACCTAGTTCTTCTCCGTGGGGTTGTGGTGTTCTTTTTGTGAAGAAGAAGGATGGAACGGACTGACTTTGCGTTGATTACCGTCCATTGAACAAGAAAACCATCAAGAACAAATACCCACTTCCCAACATCAATGAGCTGTTCGAACAACTCAAAGGTGCCCAAGTATTCTCCAAGCTTGATCTTCGTATGGGTTATCACCAGATTCGAATCCGTGAGCAAGATATTCCCAAGACGGCTTTCAGGACAAGCTTTGGTTCATATGAATACACTGTCATGTCTTTTGGCCTCGTCAACGCTCCTCCGACTTTCTCTCGCATGATGAACTTCATCTTCAACGCCTACACCAATGACTTCGTTTTGGTCTATCTCGACGACATTCTGGTCTTTTCGAAGAACAAGGAAGATCATGCCAAGCACTTGCGTTTGGTACTCGATAAGCTCAGGGAACACAAGTTCTACGCCAAGTTCTCCAAGTGCGAATTTTGGCTCGATGAGGTTCTTTATCTTGGTCATATCATCTCTGCCAAGGGCATTGCGGTGAATCCTGAGAAGGTGTCTACAATTGTGAATTGGGAACCACCTCAGAACGTGAAGCAACTCCGTAGCTTCCTCAGTCTCGCAAGCTACTGTCGAAGATTCATTGAAAACTTTTCTAAGATCGCGAAGCCTCTCTCAAATCTTCTCCAGAAGCACGTCAAGTACGTTTGGTCTCCGGAGTGTGACATTGCTTTCAACACTTTGAAAGAGAAATTGGTCACTACTCCAGTTCTGACTCCTCCTGATGAATCCAAACCTTACGAGGTCTTTTGGGATGCCTCTCTCCAAGGTCTCGGTGCAGTGTTGATGCAAGAAAAGAAAGTTATGGCTTATACCTCTCGCCAGTTGAGCCCAACGAGAAAAACTACCCCACTCATGACCTTGAGTTGGCGGCAGTTGTGCACGCTCTTTTGACTTGGAGACATCTCTTATTGGGAAGAAAAGTGGACATTTTCACTGACCACAAGAGTCTCAAGTACATCTTTACTTAGCCTAATCTCAACCTCAGGCAAACTCGATGGGTCGAAATGATTCAAGAGTATAATCCGAGTATCGAGTATACTCCAGGCAAGGCCAATGTGATTGCTGACGCATTGAGCAGGAAGGCTTATTGCAACAGCCTGATTCTCAAGCCTTATCAACCCGAGCTTTGTGAAGCTTTCCGCAAACTTAATCTGCAATTTGTTCCTCAAGGTTTCCTCGCCAACCTTCAAGTCTCTCCTACCTTGGAAGACCAGATTCGCCAAGCTCAGCTTCTTGATGCTATGGTGAAAAAGGTGAAGATTGGGATTGCCAAGAGTCAACCCAAGTACAAGTGCTACCGCCTTGATGACAAGGATAATCTCTTCTTCGAGGATCGTATTGTTGTGCCCAAAGGTGACCTTCGTAAAGTGATCATGAACGAGGCTCACAATTCTCTCCTCTCCATCCACCCTGGGAGCATGAAGATGTATCAGGACCTCAAGCAGGCTTATTGGTGGACTCGAATGAAGCGCGAGATTGCTCAGTTCGTGAATGAGTGTGATGTCTGCGGAAGAGTGAAGGCAGAACACCGAAGGCCAGCTGGTCTCCTCCAACCTCTTGCCATTCCAGAATGGAAGTTTGACCACATTGAGATGGACTTCGTGACTGGGTTTCCAAAGTCCAAGCGTGGCAATGATGCTATATTCGTTGTCATCGACAAACTCACTAAAGTGGCTCACTTTCTGCCTATCAAAGAGTCAATCACTGCAGCTCAATTGGCGGAGCTCTATACCTCCCGAATTGTCTCTCTGCACGGTATTCCACAAGTGATCTCTTCAGACCGTGGCAGCATCTTTGCCTCCATGTTTTGGGATTCTTTTCAGAAGGTCATGGGCACCAACATCCGCTTCAGCACAGCTTTCCATCCTCAAACTAGTGGTCAAGTCGAGCGTGTCAATCAGATTCTTGAAGATATGCTCAGGGCTTGTGTGATCTCCTTCGGCATGAAGTGGGAGGATTGTCTTCCATATGCTGAATTCTCCTACAACAACAGTTTTCAAGCAACTTCGGGCAAGGCCCCATTTGAAATTCTGTATGGCAGGAAGTGCCGTACCCCTCTCAACTGGTCTGAAACCGGTGAACGTCAACTTATGGGAAATGACTTAATCACAGAGGCAGAGGAAATGTGAAAATTCATTTGAGATAACCTCAAAGCAGCCCAATCCCGCCAGAAGAGCTACTATGATAGTAAGCACCGTGATTTGGCTTTCGGGATCGGAGATCATGTTTACCTCCGCATCTCTCCAATGAAAGGTACTCGTCGCTTCGATATCAAAGGGAAGCTTGCCCCCAGATACAAGGGACCTTTCAAGATTGTCAGCAAGAGAGGCAATCTCGCCTATCAACTCGAGCTTCCTTCAAACTTTGCAAATGTTCATGACGTGTTCCATGTCTGTCAGCTTCGAAAGTGCTTCAAGACTCCTGACCGCACCGTCAACTTCGAGGACATTGAGCTCCAAGAAGACCTCTCTTATCGTGAGCACCCCGTTGCTATTCTTAAAGAGACTGAACGTAACACTCGCAACAAGTCAATCAAATTCCTCAAAGTCAAGTGGTCACACCATTCCGACCGTGAAGCCACCTGGGAACGCGAGGATCACCTCCGTTCTGAATACCCAGCGTTCTTTCAGTCCTAGATCTCGGGACGAGATCCTCTCGTAGTGGTGGAGTGTTGTAACACCCCGGATATGATTTTCCCAATATGTAATCCAACTCTTGTTGTTTCCGGTGTTAAGTTATTTTATTTTCTCGGGTTCGGGTTTTTGTCTCCGTGTGTTGTTGTCATCGTCATGCATCTCATATCATGTCATCATGTGCATTGCATTTGCATACGTGTTCATCTCATGCATCCGAGCATTTTCCCCGTTGTCCGTTTTGCATTCTGGCGCTCCGTTCTCCTCCGGTGGTCATTTCTACCTTTCTTTCGTGTGTGGGGATTAAACATTTCCGGATTGGACCGAGACATGCCAAGCGGCCTTGGTTTACTACCGGTAGACATCCTGTCAAGTTTCGTACCATTTGGACTTCGTTTGATGCTCCAACGGTTAACCGAGGGACCGAGAAGGCCTCATGTGTGTTGCAGCCCAACAACCCTCCATTTTGGCCCAAAACCCACCAAAACCCTCTCCATCATCTAGAGCGTTCGATCACGATCGCGTGGCCGAAAACCGCACCTCATTTGGACTCTCCTAGCTCCTCCTATGCCTATATAAAGAACCCCCTCCGAAATTCCCCTTCTCCTCCCCCCGAAACCCTAGTGCCCTTCGTCTCCACGCGATGGCGGACATTTTTTTGTCCGGCCGGATGCGTCCGCTTCGTCCCACCGCTGCCACGTGTCGCTCCGGGAGTGGCCAGCGCCCGTGCCCACTTCGCCGGCCCGCCCGGGCCCAGGCAGGGCCCCTCGGCCCGAGCTGCCGCCTCCCGCGGGCCAGATCCGGCGCCGCCCACGCCCTT
>NC_057803.1:280394396-280571122 GCF_018294505.1 Triticum aestivum | reverse complement strand
CCTGCGCTCCTCGCCGATGCACGCCCGGGAAGCTCCGGCCATCTCCGTCTCCGCCCCCGCGCCGACCTTCTCCTCCAGCGGCAGACTTCATCTCCGGTGAGCTTCAAGTCCCCGGCGAACCACGTTATCTGTGCGGCCAGATCTGGATCCGGATCTCGGATCGGTTGACTTTTTATTCCCGAAACCCTAATATTTTGCCCTTGTTCATCGCATCGTAACTTTGCATCTGTATCTCCATTTTGGGTATATAGCATATCAAAATGTTCGTGTCAGAGAGCACATCATTTCATCTCATTGCATCATTTTCATTTGAGTTCATCTTGATGCACGAAATGCTGTTGGAAGAGTGCTAGTTGAGATAATTGTCAGATCTGCTGCTCCAATTAGATATTTGTCATTTTTTGTCGTGATTATTGTGTGCATGATATACCCCTGAGCTCTACATGTGTTTTGTTATATGTTTTGCCATCTATCCAGAGGTGCAACCCATGTATTTTTTTGATGTGTGTGGTGACTAGCACAAGCTTGCAAAGTGGTGCCATTGTTAATGCTGATTTCAGGGACTTAGCTTTTCCATAAAGTCCTTGATCTGTCTATTTCAATATGCCGTATGTTCATGTTGTTTCCTAGTGATCCGTGCCTCTTTTGAGGATGATCAGTAAGGATGTTTTGTTAATCTTGTAGTGCTCTATCCATCCATGTCTTTGTTTGCAATTATGGAGCAACCTAGCTTGAGTCAATCGAGCTCTACTTTTGTCATTTCGTGAATCTGGGCAGATTGTCTACTTGTTAGCGATTTTGCTGAGGATGTTGTAGTTGATCCGTGCATGCTATGTTATTATTCTTGCCATGTCTTGCTTGTATAATGTGTATTCTTGATGGGTGTATGCTTAGATTGTCATGACATGCTCTGTAGTGAGTGCATCGAGCTCGTAAACATGCCTACTTGATATCTGATTTGCATGCTTGCAATTGTATTTTCTGATCCCTTTTGGCTCAAGGTCACTAAGGGACTTTTGTTAAGCTCTTTGAGTAGCTCCATGCCATGCTTCACTTTGCCATGTTCAGGTCCTGTAGAATATAGTTTTCATGCTCCATAGTGTGCTACCTGATCTGAATTCCAGACAAGTGTTAATTTCACTAAGTCTGAAATCTGTTTACCAAATGCTCTTTTGCCATGCTTGTTTTAACCTGTTAATGGATGAATTGGCCATAGCTCAGTGTTCCTCTTTTGTTAAGCATCATGAATAGATCCCTGCCATGTATTTTGATGCCATGTTTGGGTGTTGTAGCATGTTCATCTTGTTGCATTTAGATGGCTACTTGCTGTATATCGCAGACCGGTGCCATATTCGAATTGCTTGCCCTTTCCAAACCGTGACTCCGATTCCGGCGTTCTTTATATCGTTTTCAAGCGATTTCATCTCACCTTTCAAGTGGCACACTTGGATTTCCAAGTTGAGGCCAAGTTCATGCGTTCCTTGTCAAATCTTGCATATGCATCGCATATCGCATCCCGCATAGCATACCATGTTTGCATCATGTTGTTTGAGTTTGCACGTGGTTGATTGTGTTCCGTTTGCTTGTTTTGTCTTGTTTCGGTAGAGCCGGGAGACGAGTTCGCTAACGAGGAGCCCATTGAGTTTGCTTTCGAGGATCCAGTCAACTCTGATAACTTTGCTAGCAAGACGATCATACCCTCGAAATCACTACTATCTTTGCTTTGCTAGATGCTCGCTCTATTGCTATGCCTATGATATGATGCCTACCACTTGCTTATCATGCCCCCAAATTTCCATGTCAAACCTCTAACCCACCATGTCCTAGCAAACCGTTGATTGGCTATGTTACCGCTTTGCTCAGCCCCTTTTATAGTGTTGCTAGTTGCAGGTGAAGATTGGAGACCGTTCCTTGTTGGAACATTATTTACTTGTTGGGATATCATTATATTATCTTGTTATCTTAATGCATCTATATACTTGGTAAAGGGTGGAAGGCTCGGCCTCTCGCCTAGTGTTTTAGTTGTACGGATTGCTTATCCGATTATGCCCTAAGGACGAGATATGTGCAGCTCCAATCAGGATTTGTCGGTACATTCGGGCGGTGTTGCTAGATTTGTTTTAACTTGTCGAAGTGTCTTGTAGAACCGGGATACCGAGTCTGATCGGAATGTCTCGGGAGAAGGTCTATTCCTTCGTTGACCGTGAGAGCTTGTCATGGGCTAAGTTGGGACTCCCCTGTAGGGTTTTGAACTTTTGAAAGCCGTGCCCGCGGTTATGGGCAGATGGGATTTTGTTAATGTCCGGTTGTAGATAACTTGAGCCTTAACTTAATTAAAATGAATCAACTGTGTGAGTTACCGTGATGGTCTCTTCTCGGCGGAGTCCGGGAAGTGAACACGGTGTTGGAGTAATGCTTGTCGCAGGTTGTTCTCTAGTTATTCATTCGCGCTTTACCTTCTCTTCTCGCTCTCTTTTGCGAACAGGTTAGCCACCATATATGCTAGTCGCTTGCTGCAGCTCCACATATTTTACCTTGCCTTACCTATAAGCTTAAATAGTCTTGATCGCGAGGGTGCGAGACTACTGAGTCCCTGTGGCTCACAGATTACTTCCAAACCAGATGCAGGGCCTGATGATTCCGTTCCAGATGCAGAGCTCAAGTGGGAGTTCGACGAGGACTCACGCCATTACTATGTGTCTTTCCCTGATGATCAGTAGTGGTGCCCAGTTGGGACGATCGGGACCGTGTCGCATGTTGGCTTTATCTTTTATTTTGGCGCCGTAGTCGGGCCATGAGTGTTTGAATGTTGTAATGCTATTTATGTACTTTGTTTGATGTGGCGAGTGTAAGCCAACTATGTATCTCCCCTTTTATTATCTATATTACATGGGATGTTGTGAAGATTGCCTAACTTGCAACATTGCTTTCAATGCGGTTATGCCTCTAAGTCGTGCCTCGACACGTGGGAGATATAGCCACATCGAGGGCGCTACACCCGCAATAGCGGGACACGATCTCTGCTTTGACAAGACGTGCCAATAAAGCCGCGTCTCGAAATATGGAGCGGCAGGCCGAAAAATGGTTCGAAATAATGACCGGGCGGTGATGTAGTGTCACATTGCAAAATGTTGTCAGCAGATTGAACTCGTGAAATATTACTCTGTGCGTTGGTGTACAGAACTTGTTTTGTAGAGCCAGACACGTTCCTTGTGTTCGATGGCTATTTTGGAGTATTCAGGGGAGCAACCCGCCTTGTAATGCCAAAGAAAATCTGCATGTTGGACACCTCGTCATTGAAGCCTGGTTCAGGGGCTACTGAGGGAGTCCTGGACTAAGGGGTCCTCGGGCAACCGGCCTGTTGGTCAGGGGCCGGACTGATGGGCTACGAAGATACAAGACCGAACACTCTCACCCTGTCCGCATGGGACTCTCCTTGGCATGGATGGAAAGGTTGTCGTTCGGATATGAAGATTCCTTTCTCTATATCCGACCTTGTATAAGCCTAGTCCCCTCCGGTGTCTATATAAATCGGAGGGTTTAGTCCGTAGGGACAATCATAATCACATAGGCTAGACTTTTAGGGTTTTAGCCATTACAATCTCGAGGTAGATCAACTCTTGTAATACTCATATTCATCAAGATCAATTAAGCAGGAAGTAGGGTATTACCTCCATAGAGAGGGCCCGAACCTGGGTAAACATCGTGTCTCCTGTCTCCTGTTACCATCAACCTTAGACGCACAGTTCGGGACCCCCTACCCAAGATCCACTGGTTTTGACACCGACGACCACCGCTTGCATGCATGTGGCACAAAGAGGTGTTGTGTGATGTTTGAATAGCCAATTTCACAACTTTTATGTGGCACATGCCTTGGAAACCGAAAAGTCCCGACACCAAGTGAGGTGTACTTGTTCACGGACGCATACGTATAGTATATATTTTAGTCCCCTCCCACCTCTTCGACGCGTACTATAAACCTACCGATGCATACAAAAAAGATTCTACCTTGCTGGTCAAATTAACCTCACTACCGGCTATTCGTCAAAGTGATGGACGACGACCTCGTGGGCCCATAGAAAGTGTCGCACGCGAGTATCGAGTGCTGTGTAGGACAACCATCGATTGCCTGTGGCCAAAACATGTATGTATGAAAGGGCTGTGTAATGTTTTAAATAATGAATTCATGACTCTGATGTGGCACCTCCTAACAAAACGGCCAATCCACACGATGGCTCACAACTCGTAGTGTACTGCAAGCCACCCGCCACCGCCCCAGACGCACACACCCACACACACCGTGAATCCACCGCAACTACGATGCATGTTAAATTATCCCCGGTGAATATGTTACCAAAGGAGGGAGGTTTTAATTTAAGAAAGTAGAGATCATTAAGATGTTTTCGTACATTAATTGATTGATTTTCTACGGGTATAATGTGCAATAATCAAATTTGAGCTACATGCACACGTGATAGTGCACCTAAATGGATTGCAAAAACACATGTGTCTCACTAGGTGCATGTTTACTCCCCGTGCAAGAAATTTCAAACATCGAGAATCTTGATTTTTAAATTCTAGTACATCCAAAATTTATTTGAAGTTCATGGAACTTATCATGTTGTCATAAGGACACCAATAAAAATTGGCATTGTACTTTTTTGGTCAAATTTGAGACCACTTTTGATGTAATCTTTATCTAATTACAAAAAGGGGATTATTAATAATCCGGAACCAATATCCCAAACGGATTATTTATTCGAACCATGAGCATTAGGCTGACAATTGATATGTGCCATGCTTTAGTTAAGCAATAAATTGGCATCATTAATCATCCAAATAGAAAAACAATATATGTACTGCCACGCGACCCGTTTGCCGTGCGAGCAGGCGTGAGTTGACAGGACACATGCGAGCAGTCGGCCGCATAGGCAGACCGCGAGGCGTGCGTGCATGTGTGTGAATTGACGGAGGTGTGCTCGCTGTGCAGTGTCATCGGGAGGCATGCCAGTAGTTGTGTGAAACAACGGTAGGCATGCTAGCAGTCTGGTGCGCAGGCTCATCGGGAGGCGAGCCAACGGTTTGACCACCGCCCGCCTCTGTCCCGCTACTCCATATTAATGGTGCGCCCAAGTGGTCGTTGTAGGATCGAAAGTATGTCTAGAGCGGGGGTGATTAGACTACTTGACCAAATAAAAACTTAACCTTTTCCCAATTTTAGTTCTTGGCAGATTTTAGCTATTGAAGGACAAGTCAAGCAATCATCACACAATTCAATAAAGCATGCAAAGAGTATATTGGCAGCGGAAAGTAAAGCATGCAACTTGCAAGAATGTAAATGGAAGGGTTTGGAGAATTCAAACGCAATTGGAGACACGGATGTTTTTCTCGTGGTTCGGATAGGTGGTGCTATCCTACATCCACGTTGATGGAGACTTCAACCCATGAAGGGTAATGGTTGCGTGAGTCCACGAAGGGCTCCACCCACGAAGGGTAATGGTTGCGCGAGTCCACGGAGGGCTCCACCCACGAAGGGTCCACGAAGAAGCAACCACCCACGAAGGGTCCACGAAGAAGCAACCTTGTCTATCCCACCATGGCCATCGCCCACGAAGGACTTGCCTCACTAGCGGTAGATCTTCACGAAGTAGGCGATCTCCTTGCCCTTACAAACTCCTTGGTTCAACTCCACAATCTTGTCGGAGGCTCCCAAGTGACACCTAGCCAATCTAGGAGACACCACTCTCCAAGAAGTAACAAATGGTGTGTTGATGATGAACTCCTTGCTCTTGTGCTTCAAATGATAGTCTCCCCAACACTCAACTCTCTCTCATAGGATTTGGATTTTGTGGAAAGAAGATTTGAGTGGAAAGCAACTTGGGGAACGCTAGAGATCAAGATAAATATGGTAGGAATGGAATATCTTGGTCTCAACACATGAGTAGGTGGTTCTCTCTTAGAACATATGAGTTGGAATTGTGTATGTGTTCTGATGGCTCTCTCCATGAATGAAGAGGAGGTGGAGGGGTATGTATAGCCTCCACACAAAATCCAACCCTTACACACAGTTTTCCAATCTCGGTGGGACCGAATCAACAAACTCGGTCGGACCGAAAAGGTAAACCTAGTGACCGTTAGAGATTTTCGGTGGGACTGACATGCAACTCGGTAGGACTGATATGGTTAGGGTTTGGGCATAACGTAATCTCTGTGATGCCGATTACACAAACTCGATGAGACCGAGTTTGGTAATAAGCTAACCAGAGAGTTGGTCAGGAAAACTCGGTGGGACCGATTTGCTCTTTTGGTGAGACCGAAAAGTTACAAAAGGGAAACAAAGAGTTTACATTGCAATCTCGGTGGGACCGATTCGCTCTTTCGGTGAGACCGAAAAGTTACGAAAGGGAAACAGAGAGTTTGCAATCCCATCTCGGTGAGACCGAGATCCCTATCGGTAGGACCGAATTGCTAGGGTTTGGCAGTGGCTTATGACAAGTGAAACTCGGTGGCGCCGGATAGAAAGAATAGGTAGGACCGAGTTTGGCTTAGGGTTTAGGTCATATGTGGATATGGGAAAGTAGTTGAGGGTTTTGGAGCATATCACTAAGCACATGAAGCAAGAGGCTCATTAAGCAACACCTCATCCCTCCTTGATAGTATTGGCTTTTCCTAAAGACTCAATGTGATCTTGGATCACTAAAATATAAAATGAAGAGTCTTGAGCTTTTGAGCTTGAGCCAATCCTTTGTCCTTAGCATTTTGAGGGTTCCACTTTCACATCCATGCCATGCCAATCATTGAGCTTTCCTGAAATAGTCATCTTGGAATAGCATTAGCTCAATGAGCTATATGTTGTTATGAATTACCAAAACCACCTAGGGATAGTTGCACTTTCAGTCGTACCCCCCATCCTTGCCACACACACAATCTTCTCTCTCTGGTTGCATCCTCGACGCCGCTCTAAGTCCACAAAGCCCTCAGTGTATGAGGGTGCCGCCGAAGCATCCCATCGGAGGAAGTGGCGACGTCGGGGCTGCTGAAACACCGGAGCACGACATGGAGAGGGAGACAGAGGTTGCCATCAACGCCAGCGAGTTATCACTGTAACCTGACATCGTCGATGGCGTCGAGCTTCCACAGCTGGAGGCGGAGTTCCACACCAACTCTGGTGATGACTAGGGCGATGGCGCCGACGACCATTCCGACGACGACTACGATGATGGCGGACTACTGGTTAGTCATATATACCCATTTATGTGTCAAATAGATACTAGGGTTTCTCTAGTTACTCCTGCCTCCCCCTTTTTGGAATAGAAATCCTATTGTTATGTTCTCCTAATCCATGAAATCTGAGTAAGTTTCGTTAGATCCGTGTAGTGTATTGATTGTTTGAATGGTACAAATGATAAGTGATTAGTTGTTTCATATGTGCAAATTATTTCCTGCTAGTAATCTGATTATGGTTAGTGTTTGTGCTAATAATTCCTAGCCAGGACTTGAGAATTGATTTAGAATGACCTAGATATGTTTGTGCCATTATTTTCTTCAAGATTGGTATGTACATAGACGACTGTGCTTAAAAATCAAACCATAATATCTGGATATTTGTAAATAAATAGCCACAAATTCCTAATCCTACTTCACGGCATGTAAACATTGATTTGATGCCAAATTTGTTTTACTATTTGTATATGTGATGTCTAACGATGTGGACAACGAGGATGAAGATGGCCAGAGGAGGTACCTGTAACGCCGACGATGCGGCTATAGCTCCCACGTGTCGAGGCATGACTTAGAGACATAACCGCATCGTGGTTTTGTCACAAGAATGGTCATCTGCACAAACATCCCATGTAATGAATAAGACAGGGATAAATAGAGTTGGCTTACACTCGACACGTCACACAATACATAAATAATCTATACATCATCCAAAATACACTCATAGAATGGCTACGGTCAAATCCAAATGAAAAGAAACATAACCCCAAATGCTAGATCCCCGATCGTCCCAACTGGGATCCACTACATATCATCAGGAAACGACACATAGTAACGATCAAGGTCCTCGTCGAACTCCCACTTGAGTTCGGTAGCATCACGTGCACTGGTATCATCAGCACCTACAACTATTTGGAAGTATCCGTGAGTCACGAGAACTCAGCAATCTCACACCTGCGAGATCAAGACTATTTAAGCTTATGGGTAAGATAAGGTAATGAGGTGGAGTTGCAGCAAGCGCTCAGCAAATAAGGTGGCTAACATACGCAAATAAGAGTAACATGAGAAGCTATGCTACGGCCGTGAAGCTAGAAGTGATCAAGAAGTGATCCTGAAACTACTTACGTTCAAACATAACCCAAAACCGTGTTCACTTCCCGGACTCCGCCAAAAAGAGACCATCACGGCTAGACACGCGGTTGATTCATTTTAATTAAGTCAAGTGTCAAGTTCTCTACAGCCGGATATTAACAAATTCCCATATGTCACATAACAGCTGGCACGGCTCTCGAAAGTTTATAACTTGCAGGGGTGTCCCAACTGAGCCCATCACAAGCTCTCACGATCAACGAAGGATATTCATTCTCCCAGTGTCGGTGTACAAAAGTAGGGGTCCTTTTTGTACCCCTTT
Source organism: Triticum aestivum (assembly GCF_018294505.1). Taxonomy (NCBI): domain Eukaryota; kingdom Viridiplantae; phylum Streptophyta; class Magnoliopsida; order Poales; family Poaceae; genus Triticum; species Triticum aestivum. Next base: position 280,562,490 of record NC_057803.1, on the reverse strand, counting down.
ACTTGTGCGCGGGCAGTTGCAGCCACACGCCTGTGGCCGCGCTTGGCGGTACAGAAGAGGAAGCAAAGACACAAGACTACCAGAGCCATGCTCGAGGCCAAAGGCATGAAGAGCAGAGGGGCGAGGTGAAACTCCCCCGGCAAGGCTCTTGCCGGGGTGACCTTCATGGCCCCGGCAAGAGCCTTTCCGAGGCGACTTTCCCAACATCAACAAGGCCACCACCCTTGAGTCTAAGTGTTTCGACACCATCAACCACAACGGAACCAAGGCTCGGGAGGCACCTCCATGGTGGCATGCAGACCTTTGTGAAGACAAAGGGCCTGCGAGGCCTAGATAGGAACTAAGAAACAAGACAACAGCAAGGCCCCTTGCCGAGGATGCCCACGAGGCCCCGGCAAGGCTCCTGCCAAGGATACCCATGAGGCCCCGGCAAGACTCTTGCCGAGGGCGCCCACAAGGTCCCGGCAAGACCCTTGCCGGGAAGATCAGCAAGACCGCGGCAAGGCCTTGCCGCCCCGTCGCCACCCCAGCTCAACGGCCGACCCACAAACAAAACGGGTATCCACGTGGCAGTATGTGGCTCCTAAGCCAACTAGTCAAGCACCTACATGGTGGCATGTAGATCTTCGTGAAGACCCTGCCACCACGTCAGCTCAGCAGCCTGTCAGCCTACATGGCGCTACATGCTTCGTTGGCCTGGACACGTGTCGAAGCAAGGTGAAGCGGAGATGGACGGGACGGGATTCATTGCCGTCCACGATAAAGAAGAGAACACCTAAGTAGCGCATTTAATGCATTTTGTCCTGTAATGTTAGAGGATAAACTCGACTACCATAAAACTTTCCACCTCATGTGTGCCACTGTGGAAGCCCCTTTTGACTATAAAAGGAGGCCTGTGGCATACTGTGAGAGGATTCGGAATTTCTGGACCCTGCACGCTTTGTAGCTAGTCCAAGACCACCAGATAAACACAAACCAGTAGGAGTAGGGTATTACAGATCACTTGCATCCTGAACCTAGATACATCCCCCTGCGTTGATCTTCTAAACCCGCCCTTTTTACAGCCCCGCGCCCCAGCAACCGTAGTAGGGATTCCCTGTGATCCCATAGGTGTCGTTCCTGGGCACCGACATCTTTGGTGCGCCAGGTAGGGGGCACAAGCATGGCAAGCACAATTACGTCCGAGCCAAACACCGCAGACGGACTCCATCCGAACTACGTCACGACATGGCCTGATATAGAGGCGCCGGACACCCTCTCTGCTTCACTGATGAAGTCATGGAACATAAATTCCCAGAAGGGTTCAAACCCGTGAATATCGAATCATAGGATGGAACCACAGACCCCGCGGTATGGATTGAAGACTTCATTCTCCATATTTATATGGCCCGCGGTGATGATCTTCATCCCATCAAATACCTCCCCCTAAAACTCAAGGGGCCAGCCCGGCACTGGCTGAACAGCCTGCCCAAAAATAGCATTGGCAGCTGGGAGGACTTGGAAGAAGCCTTCCTTGATAACTTCCAAGGTACATATGTTTGACCTCCGGATGCCGGCGACTTAAGTCACATAATTCAATAGCCTGGAGAGTCAGCCAGGAAATTCTGGACTAGGTTCCTAACTAAAAAGAACCAGATCGTCGACTGTCCGGATGCCGAAGCCCTAGCAGCCATTAAACATGGCATCTGGGATGAATGGCTCGCCCGACACCTCAGACAAGAAAAGCCGAAGTCCATGGCAACCCTCACGACACTTATGACCCGCTTTTGCACGGGCGAAGATAGCTAGCTAGCCCGTAGCAATAACAATGCAAGCGAACCTGGCACTTCGGAAGCCAGAAACAGCGACGGCAAGCCCTGACGCAACACACCCAAGCGTCGAAGCAATGATGATAATACCGATGACACGGCGGTCAATGCCGGATTCAGTGGATCCAAGTCCGGACAGCGGAAGAAGCCATATAAAAGGAATAATCAAGGCCCTTCCAGCCTGGACCGCATACTCGATCGTCCATGTCAGATCCATGGCACCCCTGATAAACCAGCCAATCATACTCACCGGAGTTGTTGGGTCTTCAAACAAGCCGATAAGTTAAATGCCGAAGACAAGGAGAAGGGGTTGCAAAGAGAGAATGACGACGAGGAGCCCCGTCCACCGAACACAGGGGGACAAAAGAAGTTTCCCCTCAAGTCAACACAGTGAACATGATATACGCTACCTGAGGGAGTCCTGGATTAGGGGGTGTTCGGGTAGCCGGACTATACCTTCAGCCGAACTCCAGGACTATGAAGATACAAGATTGAAGACTTCGTCCCGTGTCCGGATGGGACTTTCCGTGGCGTGGAAGGCAAGCTTGGTGATGCGGATATTCAAGATCTCCTACCATTGTAACCGACTTTGTGTAACCCTAACCCTCTCCGGTGTCTATATAAACCGGAGGGTTTTAGTCCGTAGGACAACTTCATCATACAACAATCATTCCATAGGCTAGCTTCTAGGGTTTATCCTCCTTGATCTCGTGGTAGATCTACTCTTGTACTACCCATATCATCAATATTAATCAAGCAGGACGTAGGGTTTTACCTCCATCAAGAGGGCCCGAAATTGGGTAAAACATTGTGTCCCTTGTCTCCTATTACCATCCGGCCTAGACGCACAGTTCGGGACCCCCTACCCGAGATCCGCCGGTTTTGACACCGCGACATTGGTGCTTTCATTGAGAGTTACTCTGTGTCATCGCTTTTAGGCCCGATGGCTCCTTTGATCATCAACAATGATGCAGTCCAGGGTGAGACTTTTCTCCCCGGACAGATCTTCGTCTTCGGCGGCTTTGCACTGCGGGCCAACTCACTTGGCCACCTTGAGCAGATCGAAAGCTACACCCCTGGCCATCAGGTCAGGCTTAGAAGCCTAAACTACACGGCTGACATCCGCGGGGACTTGATCTTCGAGGGATTTGAGCCACAGCCAAGCGCGCCGCACTGTCTCGATGGGCATGATATAGCTCTGCCGCCGAGCAGCGCTTTGGAGGCCGCACACGCACCGGTTCCGACCATTGATTCGGAGCCTACTGCGCCGATCGAGGATCAGCGGTTAGACGTTGCCTCAGGGGCTGCGATCTCAGAGGCGATCGAGCCGAACTCCAGCCCCGCACTCTGCATGGCCCGTGACTCCAAAGAGCTGGATTCCTCTCCGAACTCCGTGCCCCCCACGCCCCCGCCAATCGAATCCGATTGGGCGTCGATAATGGAGTTCATCGCCGCGGACATCTTTCAGCACTCTCCCTTCGGCGACATCCTGAATTCTCTAAAGTCTCTCTCTTTATCAGGAGAGCCCTCGCCGGACTACGGTCACCAAGGTTGGGATACAGACGATGAAGAAATTCAAAACCCACCTACCACCCACTTCGTAGCCACTATCGATGACTTAACCGACATGCTCGACTTCGACTCCAAAGACATCGACGGTATGGATGATGATGCAAGAGACAACCAAGAACCAACGCCTATAGGGCATTGGACAGCCACCTCATCTCACGATGTGTATATGGTGGATACCCCTAAAGGAAGCAACAACGAGGAAAACGGGGAGGGGGATCGATCTCTCGAAAAACAATCAAAGCATCGGCGTAAACGCCGACCTAAGCCCCGCCTCGATAAAGACCCAACCATAGAGCAGGATGAGCCGGTAGACGACGAGCATGCCTCAGAGCAACCGTCCCAACAAGACAACCCAGATAGAGAAACCGAACATTCCTCCCCCGGCAAAAATGGCATTCTGGACGACCCTACGCCGGACATGCCCACGAAGCAGAAGAACCTCCACAAACGTCTTGTTGCAACTGCACGCAGCCTGAAAAAGCAGAAGCGGAAGCTAAAGACTACGGAAGATGCACTCAGGATCAGATGGAATAAAGTAATCAATAACGCAGACAAATACGGCGGCAGTCGTCGCACTAAAAGCTATCCGAGGAGAAAACTAGTGCCTGAATTCGACGAGGAGGCCTTAGAGCCCTCGCATTCAAAAAGTAAGAAAGCCACATGGTCGGATAGACGACCCCAGGGCCAGCTTAAAGCGGCAAGCAGCGCCGCACTTAAGCCGGTATGCGACCCACTTAAGGATTCGCATCATGGCCCAGCCAGGTCCATTTACGGGCCAAGAAAGCAAGCTCTCGTAAGCAATGCAATAAAGCCATTATCAGAATACGACACCCCCAAATACAGGGGTGCCGCACACCCCCTATGTTTCACCGATGAGGTCCTGGATTATGAATTTCCAGCGGGATTCAAACCCGTAAACATAGAGGCATATGATGGAACAACAGATCCTGGAGTCTGGATAGAGGATTATATCCTCCACATACATATGGCTCGAGGAGATGACCTCCACGCCATAAAATACTTACCCCTCAAGCTTAAAGGGCCAGCCCGGCATTGGCTTAAAAGCCTTCCTGAAAACACAATCGGAAGTTGGGAAGAGCTCGAGGACGCTTTCCGTGCAAATTTTCAAGGGACCTATGTCCGCCCTCCGGATGCAGACGATCTTAGTCACGTAACTCAACAGCCCGGAGAGTCAGCTCGGCAATTCTTGAATAGATTTCTTACTAAAAAGAATCAGATAGTCGACTGTCCGGACGCTGAAGCCTTAGCAGGTTTCAGGCATAATGTCTGAGACGAATGGCTCGCCAGAAACCTTGGCCAAGAAAAGCCAAGAACAATGGCTGCACTAACAAACATCATGACCCGCTTTTGCGCAGGAGAGGATAGTTGGTTGGCAAGATGCAGCACCAGCGACCCAAGTACATCCAAAACTAGGGATGGAAACGGAAAACTGCGACGCAATAAGGACCGTCGCCGGACTAAGGAAAAACGTCCGAAGAGCACGGCAGTCAATGCCGGATTCAAAAGCTCACGACCGAATCAGAAAAAGCCGCCCCTCCAAGATAACAGGGACGACCTATCCAACCTAAACAAAATCCTGGATAGGATATGTCAAATACACAGTACTCCCGGAAAGCCTGCTAACCATACCCACAGAGATTTTTGGGTTTTCGAACAATCAGGAAGACTCAATGCTGAAAACAAGGGGCTCAATACACCGAGCGAAGACGAGGACGAACCCCAAAAGCAGAGCACCGGGAAACAAAAGAATTTCCCACAAGAAGTAAAAATAGTAAACTTACTCCACATGACAAAACGTGTGGCGCCCATAAAGGTATGCGCCCCACGGTCTATCCCAAAGGAATCCCGCCACTGGTTGTCAAAACCAATCATCATCGATCATCTGGATTATTCTAGAAGTATCAGGAACCTAGGCTGGACTGCCCTGGTACTTGATCCAATAATTGGCGGACTCCAGTTTTCAAATGTCCTTATGGACGATGGCAGCGGACTCAACCTGATATATCAAGACACAATCCGCCACATGGGGATCGACCCAAAAGGAATTCGCCACAGCAAAACCTCCTTTCAAGGAGTAACACCAGGTCCGGACACCCATTGCATGGGTTTTCTCCGGCTTGAGGTTATTTTTGGCTCTGCCGATAACTTTCGTCGTGAAAAGCTGACTTTCCACATTGTCCCATTCTCAAGTCGCTATCAAGCACTGCTGGGACGCGAAGCTTTCGCCCGCTTTAACACAATACCGCATTATGCATCTCTTACGCTTAAGATGCCCAGTCCACGCGACATCATCTCCTTAACGGGGAAGTAGTAAGGGCGCCTCCCCCAAGCGGAGGATTGTGTGACCGCTTTAACAGCCCCACAATACAATGGCTTCACCAGCCAGAACATCGGAATAGGTCATTAAGACCATGGACACGGATAGACGAGTTCGGCACAAAAGTATCATTGATAAAGGCTTAGTGGCCATATACCCCTGCACTAGGGGCTTCACACGCATAAAATAAGAGACAATAAAGCTCAATTTTCCATATTTTACTTTACACTTTGTTTATTTCATATAACTTTTGTTCGGCACGCCCCTTTTTCAACTTAGTTGCTCTCTTTTCTACAGACGAACGTCGTGCTGCGCCCGTCCAGGATACGGCACAACGGAGACATAGGCGCAGACGTGTAGTAGGGATCCGTTCCAAGGATTCTTTTCAGATTAAGACCCTGCGTAAACCTTTTTTACTTTCTCTTGTTGATACACATCCCCTGGTTCTATGACCAAGGAGGAGGTTGGCGTCTTGGCATGTGGCCACGTCAGAATTCTTGCGCGTACCTGGACACTAGGGGCTTATACCTTAGAGCGTTACTTAGCCTGCTCTCATAAAGACCGAATACCTTAGGGAGTGTTCGGCGTCGCGAGTTTGGCCTTATATGCAATAGCTCCGAGTAATGATTTTGCTCAAATGTTGGGTTGCCCGGCTCCTGTGTTCAGCCGCCTTACGTTCCGCTCTATTGGCTAAGGCAGCACCGGGAGAACTACTGCGATTGTGCCCTGGTTCGGCTAGGCGAGCACCTCAGTAGAGAAAGCCAAAAACCGACTGTCATGATATGGCGTGGGACTGGTCAACCACTCGACGACTCTCCGGAATCTATAGGATTCCCCCGCATTAACGAAGGGCCGTTTCCCGGCCAGGCACATACGCGCCCCGAATTCGGGTGAGCGCAGTCGCCACCAAGGGCTACCTAAATAGTCCCATTATCAAGCTCCTATTGCTAAGTGAAAGTGTTAAAGCATTATAGTCCGGTTGCCTAGCTCGCTGCGCTATCACCTCCTTTGTAGGACCAAGACGTTGGATTAAGTGTGAAAATGCGCCTTCTACGAGCACCCCCGCACTATGTGCGTGGGGGCTGAAGCCAACTACTGCCATCTTTCAGATTTTGTATGTATATCTTAAAATGGCCGCACAGGAGGTGTTCCACATACTTGCAGGCACAAGTATAAAAGGCTACTACAATTCATCAAAATATTGCTTCATAATTACATATGCTATCAGAACATAGCATCCTTCGAGCACTGCGTCTCTATTACACAAGCGCCTTCAAGGACTTCCTGAAAATAGTGCTTGGAGGGTACTCGGCTTTGGTCCGAATCTCGGGATGCAACAACGGTGGTCTCCATCTCTGCTCAGTATGTCTTGACACGGGCAAGAGCCATCCATGCGCCCTCTATGCATGCTGACCTCTTCATGACGTACTTCATGGCGAGTCCGGACAATCTATTCAGTTCGGCCCGTTGAGCCAGACGATCGTCCACTGCCAGTGGACGCTCTGGATTGTGGAACTGCGACCAGAAAAGCCTTTCCACTTCGCGATCTTCTTGATCTCGAAAGTGTTTGGTCGCATCAGCAGCACTCGCTGCCAAATCCAGATAGGTGTCCTTCGCACTCCACATCTGGTCCAACGGAGCAAACTTCGGATCTCCAAACTTCCTCCGCAACATAAAGGGCTTTCCAGCCGCAATCTGTCCAGCCTGACGCAGCTCCTCCTTCGCAGCTCTCATCGTAGAGCGAGCGTCCTTGGCATCAACAACGACCTTCTCTAAGTCTGTTTGTCTCGCCCGGTCTTCTTTCTCAAGAGACTTGCAACGGTCAGCAGCGCTTTTTAACTTCATGGCCATCTCGGCCATCTCCTTCTTGCTTCGGCAGTGAGCAGCCTGTTCGGCTCTTAGCTCTTCAAGTGCCTTCTCGGCAGCCGCATCACTTTTCCTGGCTTGTTCCTTAGCTCGGGCAAGTTCCGCCCGGAGATTCTCCACGGCGGCCGCACCATCTGCGTCAAGCACACACATTGTAAGATACTGGCATAAAAGCTCCTCTTACCAGATGCCGCCCGAGGAATTGCATACCTTGAGCATCATCAAGTCGCTCGTTGATGAGCATGATGTCGGCATCTGCCTCGTCAAGTTGCCGCTTTAGTTTGGCAAGATCATCAATTCGGCTCAATTCCGGACACTTCGCCACCTATATACAAAGGCGAAAATTAGACCTGGGATTATGATCCTCTGCGCGCCGTCAATTTTGACAACGCACAGAGTCTCAGGGGCTACTATCTACACAGGGCGCATCTTGTTTATGCGCAACTGACAAAGAAGTACATTATCAAAGGTACCTCAAAACCCATCAGCAAAATTCTGACGGCCTCGCGCAATCTTCTTTCCACAGACGAAATCCTTCCAATCACCGTACCCATCAATGCACGATGCTTCTCTGAGATAGAAGCTCGCCCCAGCAGAATCATCAGCTCCTCCGACCGCGCACCAGACGGTGCCGGACTCGTCCTATGACCTCCATCGAAGGCAGGACGCGGAGAACCTTGGGGGGCCATATGGCTACCTTCCACCCCTGTCGGATTCGGAGAAACCCTCCGTGATGACACCTCAGGGTTGCCCGCCTCGCTAGGCGGTACGGCAGGGGGAGGCGTTCCACTCTCCATAATCTCCAGAAGAAGATCCCCCGAAGACGAGCTCTGCTCAGAAGGGCTGAGGTCCGAGCTACAAGGTAAAATTTCGGTTAATCTTCTTATATAAAAAGTAAGGATTTCTCTCATCCCACTAAAGGAAAATCTTTCTCTACTTACGGCTCGCTGGAGGGTTGATCCCTTTGGGGGCGTAGTTCGGCCGAGGATCTCCCCGGCGCCGGACCCTCTGACGAGGACTTCTTCCCCCGCTTTGAGGCCATGGTCTCCGGGTCGTCAGAGGCGGCCCTCTTCTTCCCCCTAGGAGAGGAATTGTCATTTCCTCCCTTCGGAGCAGCCTCCTTCGAGGAGGCCATAGTATCCTTGTCCTCCCCCTCACTTCCCTCCAAAGGCACGATCTTTAACATCCTGACTAGCACGGGATCCAGCCTGGTCTCGGGAAGGGGATCCGGACACTTGATCAGCTTCGCCTTCGCTACCCACTCCTGTTTAAAAGGACAGCTCTTTTAGGGGTGAGTTTATGACAATTTTACGGATAGCTAGTCCGGGCACAAGGTTACTCACTTGAGTATCCGGGCGATTACAGCTTAAACCTGCGTCCTCGGTCAAATCCGGACACATTGCTTGTGATCCGAAGAACATTTTATACATCTCCACGGGCGTTGCGCCCATAAAATGCTGGAGAGCCCGTGGTCCCTCCGGATTAAACTCCCGCAGATGAAGGGAGCGACGTTTGCCGGGCAATGTTCGGCGAATCAGCATGACCCGCGTCACCTTGACCAGGTTGAGGTCTCTTTCTAAGAGATCCCTAATGCGGCCCTACAATAGGGGCACGTCTTTGGATAACCCCCAATCTAATCCTTTGTTGACCCATGATGCTAGCCGTGGTGGGGGACCCGAGCGAAAGGCAGGAGGCACCACCCACTAGGCGCTCCTGGGAGCGGTGATATAGAACCACTCTCATTGCCACAAGCCGAGCTCCTCTTGAAAGGAGCCCTCGGGCCATGGAGCATCGACATTCTTACTTATGACAGCACCTCCGCACTCTACGTGTCGTCCCTCGATCAACTTCGGCTCCACTCCAAAAGTCTTGAGCCATAATCCGAAGTGAGGAGTAACACGGAGGAACGCTTCGCACACAACGATGAATGAGGAAATGTGGAGGATGGACTCCGGAGCTAGGTCATGAAATTCCAGCCCATAATAGAACATCAGCCCCCTCAAGAAGGGATCCATCGGGAAGCCTAAACCTCGAAGGAAGTGAGACATGAACACTACGCTCTCACCAGGCTGGGGACTGTGAATAGCCTGCCTTTGAGCAGGCAACCTATGTGAAATTTCAGTTGTCAAAAACTTAGCCTCTCTCAACCTTAGCACGTCCTCCTCCGTGACGGAGGAGGCCATCCACCGGCCTTGAAGGTCGGAACCGGACATTGTCGAAGGTCTGAAGCGCCTAGAATCTGGAGCCTAGGGTGTTGGAACTCGAGGCGACAGGCGAACTTGTTTTGAGATTGGATAAAAGGAGCAAGGCCTCGTTCTCTTTATAAGAGGTTGAATACCAGGAGCCCTCCCTGTAACCGTTTGGGACTCGCCTTTAATCGAGAAAACATGCTAACGGGCACAATTGGGTTACCCACGTCCGTATTTATGAGAATCCCGTAAATAAAGGGGACATGATCTCTGCTTTGACAAGACGTGCCAAGGAAACCGCCTCGCAAAACACGCTGAGGTCGAAAAGCAAAAACGATTCAAACAAAGGCTTGGCCGTAGTGTGATGTCACGCTGCGGAATACGTCAGCAGATTAGATTTGTGTTAATATTATTCTCTCTGTGGCAATACGTGGAAACTTATTTTGCAGAGCCGGACACTACTCATGGTGTTTACAAACTTTTATGAAGAATTTGGAGGAAGAACCCGCCTTGCAATGCCGAAGACAATTTGCGCGCCGGACTCGTCGCCATTGAAGCCTGGTTGAGGGGCTACTGAGGGAGTCCTGGAATAGGGGGTGTTCGGGTAGCCGGACTATACCTTCAGCCGAACTCCAGGACTATGAAGATACAAGATTGAAGACTCCGTCCCCTGTCCGGATGGGACTTACCTTAGCATGGAAGGCAATCTTGGCGATGCGGATATTCAATATCTCCTACCATTGTAACCGACTTTGTGTAACCCTAACCCTCTCCACTGTGTATATAAACCGGAGGGTTTTAGTCCATAGGACAACTTCATCATACAACAATCATACCATAGGCTAGCTTCTAGGGTTTAGCCTCCTTGATCTCGTGGTAGATCTACTCTTGTACTACCCATATCATCAATATTAATCAAGCAGGATGTAGGGTTTTACCTCCATCAAGAGGGCCCGAACCTGGGTAAAACATTGTGTCCCTTGTCTCCTATTACCATCCGGCCTAGACGCACAGTTCGGGACCCCCTACCCGAGATCCGCCGGTTTTGACACCGACACTACCCATATCCCCAAGAGGGAGCGCAGGCGTGCGCTTAGGGACGTCTATGCGATAGAGCCAGTTGCCCCAAAATTAAACCCATGGTCGTCATGCCAGATCACCTTTGATCGCAGTGACCATCCGCCCAGTATCCGTCATGGAGGTTCAGCCGCATTGGTCCTCGACCCAATAATTGATGGATCCCACATCACACGAGTCCTCATGGACGGTGGCAGCAGCCTAAACCTACTCTATCAGGATATAGTGTGCAAAATGGGCATCAATCCATCAACAATCAAGCCCACCAAAACTACCTTTAATGGAGTTATACCAGGTGTAGAGGCCCGTTGCTCGGGCTCAATCACATTGGAGGTCGTCTTCGGATCTTCGGACAACTTCCGAAGCGAAGAGTTAATCTTCGATACCGTCCCCTTCCGCAGCGGCTATCACGCACTGCTTGGACAAACCGCATTTGCCCGATTCAACGCGGTGCCACACTATGCTTATCTCAAGTTCAAGATGCCCAGACCACGCGGTGTCTTAATAGTCAATGGAAACACGGAGTGGTCCCTCTATACCGAGGAGGACACCACTGCCCTGGCAGCAGAGGTACATAGCAGCCTTCACAAGCAGAACCTTAATTCGGCGGCCATGCTCCTGGACACTGTCAAACAAGTCTAGACTACTCTGCGACAGGACAGTCCAGCTCGTTAGGAGCTCGATTAGCAATTCAACCTCCGTATCAGTCCCGACCAAGTGGCGACATACGTACAATGCGTACATAACTATGCACCAAAAATACCTTGGGCAGAAATGGAGGCATAACCATATTGTGATCCACAATATGGCTCGAGCTTCCCGGGACACACATACGCTTACTTTTCCTTTTATCCTTTTTAGGTTTCTTTTCACACACCCCTCTCGATGGCTTGATAAACCGGTCCTTTCGAAGGACGGATACACCAAGGTGACAACTAGCACAGACATATGGGGGAATCTCTAGATGTCCTTCTTGGCAATCATTCTACCTGTTTTCAGGACCTGTACGCAGCTCCCTCTTGGTCTTGGCATGTTAAATAGCCACTGTTGCTTATCGCACTTTTTGTTCAAGTATGCTTTGACGTATTAATCAAAATTATAATTGAAACAGTTTGCGGCCCAACATATGTGGCACTAGCCTACTACTTTATTTTCATTTCGCTATTTTAATTTGCATCCGTACACCTTGGTACGCCATAATTCTCTAGGGGCTTTATTGCGCCCCACATTATGGCAACAAGTCCGAACACTTTTATAGTATAGTTCGGCACCCCGAATTTAGCATTATATGCATTGGATCTGAATCATGTCTTTGGTCAATAGTTGGGTTGCCCGGCTCTTGTGCTTACTACCTTACATTCCGCTATATCAGATAGGGTAGTAAAGGGAGAACTACTGCGATTGTGTCCTGGTTTATCCGGATGAGCACCTCAGCAGAGAAAGCTAAAAACTGATTGTCATGATGCGGCGTGAGCCGGTCAGCTCTTTCGAGGTTTCAAATCTTTAGTGATTTTTCCCGCATTATGCGATGAATCGGTTCTTATCCAATCAGTTGTTTACAACACCCTAGTTCGGATACTAGGGGCGGCGCCTACATTTTTATTGTCAAACTCCTATGGCTAAGTGAGGGTGATAAAGCCACATAGTCCGATTGCCTGGTTCGTTGTGCTAAACACCTCCTTTAAGGACCAAACTCTTGGATAAAGAGTGTTTAGATTCATCCTGAACACCCCCGTACTACCTATGTGGGGCTGAAGCCAACGACTGGCCATCTCTCAAACTTGATAACACGTCCGCATAGGAGGTAAAACTTTAAATTAACAAACAGCAAAGCATTATATTACATATCAAGCCTTGTTTTAATCATACATCACAGGATAACATGAATGTATTCATTCAAACATAATGTCCTTAGTACATTGTTCCGCCATAATGCGGGATCCCTTGAGAACATCCCCAAAATACCGCTCAGGCGTGCGGTGCTCCTTGCCCACGGGCGGTCCTTCGGTCGCAAGCTTGACGGCGTCCATCTTCGCCCACTGTATCTTGACATGGGCGAAGGCCATCTGCGCACCTTCTATGCCGACCGACCACTTAATGGCGTGAAGCCAAGGGTAGGCATTGGCCAGCCGCTTCACGAGTCTGAAGTAGCTGCCGAGTAGGGCCTCCATAGGCTACAATTGTATTATTAAATCCTTCACTGCTAGTTCGGCCACCCTATGCACCTCGACCGGCTGTTTTAGCTGGTCGCTAAAGGGCACTGGATGTTCTGGCGCAAGGTATTGCGACCAGAACAACTTCTCCATTGAGCTCCCCTCTTCGGCTCAGAAGAATTCCGTAGCATCAGAAACACTATGCGGCAGATCCACAAACACCCTCGAGAAATCCAAATCCGGATCAGTAAGAGATACCTCTTATTCACATACTTGCTTTGCATAATGAAAGCCTTACCCGCCGCAATTTTCTTGGCCTCTTGGATTTCCTAGAGGGTGCATTGGGCTTCGGTCCAGGCCTCTTGCGCACTTTGGCAGGTCTTAACAAGTTCGGACTCTTGGTCCGCATTCTGGCGCTCCAAAGACTCGCATTTCTTCACAACATCCTGGAGCTCCTGCTGGACCTCGCTAACCCTGGCCTCGTGTTTTTCACGAGCGGCTTGTTCCTTTACCGCTCTCTCCTTGGCCTCTGTCAGCGCCTTCTCGAGGGCCTCCACTTTGGCCGCCGCCCCTAATAAATGTCTTGGCACTATGATCAGCTTACATCATTCATCCCTACCAGACATACACAAGATCATTGCATACCTTGGGTATCCTCCAGCTGCTTTCTCGTACGGCCGACCTCTTCCTCGGTCCATTGCAGCCTCTGCTTCAGTCCAGAGACTTCGGCAGCATGAGAAGTCGTGGCTAGCAGCGACGCCTACTTATTCACAAAGACATATATGATTAGTCTCCTGCGAAAAACTATTTGATCCTCTGTTCGGCTTTTCTTTCCGAACCCCAGACAGAGTCTTAGGGGCTACTGTCTATACTGTAACTTTCTTTTCACATAAATGCAGTGCTTACCTCAAAGCCTGTTAGAAGGCTTGCACAGGCTTCGGTCAGTCTGCTCTTCGCGGACTGAATCTTCTCAACCACCGCACCCATGAGTGTACGGTGTTCCTCGACGATGGAAGCACTTTGCAGCGCTTCTAGTAGAGTATCCAGTGCCTCTGGTTGGACAGAGCTCACCGGCGGAATGGGCATGCCTCCTTCTTTCGAAGGAGGCTGCTTGCCGGACTCCGGAGCCGTATCCGGCTGGGGGCCGAATTGGACATGGCCCCATCGCTCGTCTCCCGGGGGATCAGCTCCCCCATGTGTCCGGCGGCCGAGGTCTCGCCCTCTGGCACTGCCCTAATGGCTTCCTGCATCTCTCCCTGGCCTAGGATCCTTCGGGACAACACCTCGGTGTCATCCATTGCCCTGGGAGAGGAGGCTGCAGGAAGGGACCCGCTGTCCATCACCTTTAGGTCCAGCGAGTTCCCCGAAGACGAGGATTGCTCGAGGGCGGAACGAGCCAGACTACAAATGCATGATTCAACATGTTAGAACTATGAATTAAAAGAGGATGATATATGAATGCGTCGGGGTCTTTGAATACTCACGAGTTGGCCAGGGGCTTGTCTCGGGGGCACCGTTCCGGGCTGCTATCGATGTCCCACGCAGAGTTATCCACGAGGGAGACCTTCCCCTTCTTGGACGCCTCCGCCTCCAGATTTGTGGAGGCTGCCCTCTTCTTCCTCCCCTCGATGGGGAAGTTGCTTTCTTCTTCCTCTTCCCCCTCCTCGTCATCTTAGGCGACAGAGGAGTGTGTTTCAGCGTCTTCGAACACCATGTCCGAAGTACCCTTGGGACGTAGGCCTCCTCTGATCCCCTTGGCCTTCTTCTTGGGCGCCAAGTAGGGCGCCGGAACAAGCATCTTCGTCAAAAGTGAGATGACTGGTTCCTCGGGCAGCGGAGCTGAACACCGAATCCGCTCCGCCTTCTTTGTCCAACCCTGAAAGAGAAAATAGGGAAGTTGGGACATCATCCATGAGCAAGCAAGAAAGGGATACGCCTTGAAGCATGGAAAACTTACCAAACTGGCGGGATGGGCCAGATCGTGCACACGGTCCTCGGTTGTCTCCGGCCACGTCTCGTTGGCCTTGAAGAGCACCTTGCAGATATCTCCGTGCGTAGTTCCGAAGAATTGTCGCAAGCTCTTGTGCTCGGCCGGATCAAACTCCCATAGATGGCAAGACCGGTTCTGTCATGGAAGGATCCGGCAAATTAGCATCACCTGAATCACATCGACAAGCTTGACGTTCTTGTCCATCATGCTCCTGATGCGCGTCTGAAGCGCTGTCAGCTTGTCCGACGAAGACCAATCCAGGTCCTTTTCTTGCAAGGAGGTAAGCCGCATTGGGGCCCCGGATTTGAATTAGGGGGCCGCGGCCCAGGCAGCGTTGCGGGGCTCTGTGATGTAGAACCAAAGCTTCTGCCACCCCTTGACGGTCTCCACGAAGGTGCCTTTGGGCCACGGGACATTGGACATTTTCCTCACCATGGCGCCTCCACACTCTGCGTGTTGTCCACCCACCACCTTCTGAAAGCACAAGTCTCTTGTTGGACTAACATTTCTATCTAGCATGTTTCAGATAAGTTCAACAATGGAGTGGCATGGACTAAAGGTTGTGGCAACTCCTTCAAGATGCGAAGGACAAAGGATTGGCTAAAGCTTCAAGCTCAAGACTCTTCATTTTACATTTTAGTGATCCAAGATCACATTGAGTCCATAGGAAAATCCAATACTATCAAGGAGGGATGAGGTGTTGCTTAATGAGCCTCTTGCTTCATGTGCTTAATGATATGCTCCAAAATCCTCAGCTAATTTCCCACTTCCACATATGACCTAAACCTTAAGCCAAACTCGGTCCTATCGATTCTTCCTATCCGGCGCCACCGAGTTTCACTTGTCATAAGCCATTGCCAAACCCTAATCATTTCGGTCTCACCGATGGGATCTCGTTCTCACCGAGATGGGCTTGCAAACTCTCTGTTACCCATTGCAATATTCTCGGTCCCACTGAGATATGCAATCGGTTCCACCGAGTTAGCTTGGCCAAATCTCAGTTTCACTTATTATCCAAATTGGTCCCACCGAGTTTGAGTAATCGGTCAAACCGAGTTTTGGATTTACCCTAACCCTAGCACATCGGTCCCACCGAGTTGATCCAGTCGGTCCCACCGAAATCTCTAACGGTCACTAGGTTTACATTTTCGATCCGACCGAGTTTATTGATTCAGTCCCACCGAGATTGGAAAATTGTGTAACGATTGTTGTGTGGAGACTATATATACCCCTCCACCTCCTCTTCATTCATGGAGAGAGCCATCAGAACACATACACCATTCCAACTCATATGTTCTGAGAGAGAACCACCTACTCATGTGTTGAGACCAAGATATTCCATTCCTACCATATGAATCTTGATCTCTAGCCTTTCCCAAGTTGCTTTCCACTCAAATCTTCTTTCCACCAAATCCAAATCCTATGAGAGAGAGTTGAGTGTTAGGGAGACTATCATTTGAAGCACAAGAGCAATGAGTTCATTACCTACACACCATTTGTTACTTCTTGGAGAGTGGTGTCTCCTAGATTGGCTAGGTGTCACTTGGGAGCCTCCGACAAGATTGTGGAGTTGAACCAAGGAGTTTGTAAGGGCAAGGAGATCGCCTGCTTCGTGAAGATCTACCGCTAGTGAGGCAAGTCCTGTGTGGGCGATGGCCATGGTGGGATAGACAAGGTTGCTTCTTCGTGGACCCTTTGTGGGTGGTTG
Organism: Triticum aestivum; assembly: GCF_018294505.1. Classification (NCBI taxonomy): domain Eukaryota; kingdom Viridiplantae; phylum Streptophyta; class Magnoliopsida; order Poales; family Poaceae; genus Triticum; species Triticum aestivum. The sequence goes on along the minus strand of NC_057803.1, from coordinate 280,545,789 downwards.
CTTCTTCGTGGACCCTTCGTGGGTGGAGCCCTGTGTGGACTCGCGCAACCATTACCCTTGGGTGGAGCCCTGTGTGGACTCACGCAACCGTTACCCTTCGTGGGTTGAAGTCTCCATCAACGTGGATGTAGGATAGCACCACCTATCCGAACCACGGGAAAAACATCCGTGTCTCCAATTGCGTTTGATCTCTCCAAACCCTTCCCTTTACATTCTTGCAAGTTGCATCCTTTAGATTCCGCTGCTCATATACTCTTTGCATGCTTGCTTGATATGTTTTGTGTGTGTTGAAATTGTGCCTAAACTCCACTTAAACCAAAAAGCTTAAAAATTGCAACTTGAGCATTATGTGTCTAATCACCCCCCTCTAGACACATCTACTTCTAGATCCTACAAGTGGTATCAGAGCTTTGGTCTCCATTGCCTTGGTTTAATCACCATTGGAGGAAGATGGATGTGTCTACATTAGGGAGTCTTAGACATAGAGTGCCTATTCTTGATGGAGAGTATTTCCATGAGTGGAAAAATGAGATGCTTGTAATCTTCAATCAATATCATTTGAACAAGTATATTGCTAGCCCTTGTGCACCTCATATTGATCCTTTGCATCCTACCCTAGATGAAGATATTGACATGATTCGCAATCTTAGAACTATTGAGCTCATCATTAGAGGATTGCCCAAAAATTTGATTGCTAGTTTGCCTACTCACAATTGTGCCTATACCATATGGAAATTTCTTGAGGAACAATTTCCCGATTATTCCTTGAAAACTTTGGATGAAATTCTCCATAAATCTATTGCCTTGAGTAAGATGAACTCTAGTGATCCTAGTTTTGGTAAATGTATTTTTGAACTTGCCAATCTTAAGCATGCTAAAGGAGATGTTGGAATCATTAATGATATCATATTCAAAGCTATAAGAATTCATAAAAGTAACCACTTTGATCATTTATCTAATGAATTACCCTCTCTAGGAAATGATGAGTCACAAGATCATGATGAACATGAATATTATGATAATGATGATAGTGACTTCGATCTTGATGATGCAATGAGACATTTTGGTCTGATGGCAAATCTTCGGGGATATGAATCAGGAGGAAAGGAATGGGTTCTTGATAGTGGATGTACTGATCATATGACCGGAGATGAAGAGATGTTTCGTGAGCTTGCTGAAAACAACGGCCCTCGAAAATATGTCACCTTTGGTGATAATTCAAAGGGTAAAGTGGTTGGCCTTGGTAAGGTGGCCATCTCACATGATAGTTCCATTCAAAATGTCATGCTCGTTGAATCTCTTGGCTACAACTTACTTTCAGTATCTAGACTTGCTGATTTCAGCTTGAATGTCCTATTTACTGAGGTAGATTGCCAAGTATTTCGTCGAGACAATCATAAAATGGTCTTTACGGGTATGCGTAGAGGTGATCTTTACATTGTCGATTTCTCTAAAAAGGCACAACCTAAAACTTGCTTTGTTGCTAAATCCTCAAAAGGTTGGTTGTGGCATAGACGACTAGGTCACGTTGGCATGAGAAACCTTGACAAGCTTATTAAAGGAAATCATATCCTTGGAGTTAACGATGTCATATTTGATAAGGATAGACTTTGCAGTGCTTGTCAAGCAGGTAAACAGGTTGGAGGAAGACATCCCGTGAAGAACATCATGACCACAAAGAGGCCACTCGAGCTACTTCACATGGATCTTTTTGGTCCCAACGCCTACAAGAGTCTCGGTGGAAATTCTTTTGGTCTAGTTATAGTTGATGACTTTTCAAGATTTACGTGGGTGTTCTTTCTTAATGACAAGTCGCAGGTCCAGAAGATCTTCAGAAACTTCGCTAGGAAGGCCCAAAATCAGTTTGATGTGAAGATCAAGAAGGTTCGGAGTGACAACGGAACGGAGTTCAAGAACGCAAATGTGGACACCTTTCTTGACGAAGAAGGGATTTCACACGAGTTCTCGGCTACGTACACACCTCAACAAAATGGAGTTTTTGAGAGGAAGAACCGGACGCTCATCAAAATGGCAAGAACGATGCTTGATGAATACAAGACGCCAAAGCACCTTTGGGCAGAAGCGGTTGAGACAGCTTGTCACGCAACAAATCGCTTATATCTTCACAAGCTACTCGGCAAGACGGCATATGAGCTTCTCACCGGTAACAAACCCCAAGTTGGATACTTTCGAGTATTCGTCTCAAAGTGCTACATTCTTGATAAGCATCATCGTTCAAAGTTTGCTCCTAAAACTCATGAAGGTTTTCTACTTGGTTATGGCTCAAACTCTCATACTTACCGTGTCTACAACAATTTCACCCGAAAGGTTGAACAGACGGTAGATGTGAAGTTTGATGAATCTAATGGCTCGCAAGTAGAGCAATTGCCAATTGATGTAGGAGACAAAGACTCTTCAGAAGCAATTCAAGACTTGTCCATCAGCAAAATTCGTCCAACGGAGGTGAAGGAGAGTACTTCATCCGTCCAAGTGGAAGCTTCTACTTCACGACAAGGTGAACCAAGAATCGACACAGAAGCATCCACAAGTGGGACACACCAAGATGAAGAAAATGAGGAAGTACGTCAAGATGAACATCAACAACCTCCTTCTCCACCACGACAAGAGAACAACGATGTCAACAATGAAGAAGGCCAAGAAGAAGAACAAGATGAAGAAGATGTTCAACAAAGACCCAAGCAAAAGCTCTCACGAGTTCGAGCAAGAATTTCCAAAGATCATCCCGTCGAGCAAATCCTCAATGATATACAAACCGGGAGAATCACTCGCTCAAAAACTCGTTTAGCTAAATTTTGTGAAAACTATTCATTCATCTCTAGCATTGAACCAATGAAGGTTGAACAAGCATTGGAAGATCCCGATTGGATAAACGCTATGCATGAAGAGCTACGTAATTTTGAGAGAAACCAAGTTTGGACATTGGGTGAGAAGCCCGACAACAACCACAACATCATTGATACCAAATGGGTGTTTCGCAACAAGAAAGATGAAGATGGACAAGTGGTTCGCAATAAAGCACGTCTCGTCGCCCAAGGGTACACACAAGTCGAAGGTATGGACTATGGTGAGACGTATGCTCCCGTTGCTAGACTTGAGTCCATTCGCATCTTACTTGCCTATGCTAATCACCATAATATCACCTTGTACCAAATGGACATTAAAAGTGCTTTTCTAAATGGCGAAATAGAGGAGGAAGTTTATGTCAAACAACCTCCCGGCTTTGTCAATCCTAAGAAACCAAATCATGTTTACAAACTTCACAAAGCTCTTTATGGTCTTAAACAAGCTCCTAGAGCATGGTATAAATGCTTGACCAAGTTCCTTACTACAAGTGGTTTTGAAATTGGTAAAATTGATTCTACTCTTTTTACTAAAAGGGTTAATGGAGAACTATTTGTATGCCAAATTTATGTTGATGATATCATATTTGGTTCAACTAACCCTCTCTTTAGTGAAAAGTTTGGAAAGCTAATGTCAGAGAAGTTTGAGATGTCTATGATGAGTGAACTCAAATTCTTTCTCGGGTTGCAAATCAAGCAAACTAAGGAAGGTACATTTGTCTCTCAAACAAAGTACACCAAGGACTTATTCAAGAAGTTCAATATGCAAGAATGCAAAGGTATGTCTACACCCATGCCTACTAGTGGACATAATGATTTGTCCAAAGATGGTGAACCTGTTGATCAAAAGGTTTATCGCTCTATGATTGGGTCATTGTTATACCTATGTGCTTCACGTCCCGATATTATGCTAAGTGTGTGCATGTGTGCACGATATCAAGCTGCTCCTAAAGATTGTCATCTTAAGGCTGTGAAAAGGATAGCGAGATATTTAATCCATACACCAAATTTTGGCATTTGGTCTCCTAAGAGGTCTTCTTTTGATCTTGTTGGCTATTCTGACTCGGATTATGCCGGAGACAAGGTTGACAGAAAGTCCACTTCGGGTACTTGTCAATTTCTTAGCAGATCTCTTGTGTCTTACTCTTCCAAGAAACAAAAGTCGGTATCCTTATCCACCGCCGAAGCGGAATACATTGCCGCTGGTTCATGTTGCCCTCAATTACTTTGGATGACCCAAACTCTTAAAGATTATGGGATTTATGTGAAACATGTTCCACTGCTTTGTGACAATGAAAGTGCTATCAAAATTGGTCATAATCCTATACAACATTCTCGAACTAAGCATATTGAAGTTCGTCATCATTTCATTCGAGATCATGTTGCTAAGGGTGACATCAATCTTAAGCATGTTCGCACTGACAAGCAATTAGCGGATATATTTACTAAACCACTTGATGAGAAAGTGTTTTGCAGGTTGAGAGGAGAATTGAACATCATTGATGCTTCGAACTTGGAGTAGAAACTCCATTGGATACATGCAAGACATGAGCTTATGACTAATACATGATATATCTCTTATGATAACTATCTTATGTCTTGGATATATTTGCACCTTGCATGTTGTCTAACCCATATAGGTGCTTGGTTGAATCTAATTCCATGAGATTGCGACTCACTCATATCTTGAGCAATCTCTACATCACCAAGACTCTACACAATAGTGGTTGAAGACAGGGAAGCACAAAACCACTCAAACATATCCTTTGACAAAATCTATGTTAAGCTTCATGATTGTCATTTTTAGATACACAAGTGCTCTTCCTTGCAAGAACTAACCCATGTAGGTAGATGAACTCAAACTCCAAGTGGTGCTCCCAACTCTTGATGAACTACATCAACCTTGAGCACCCACACAAGTTCAACTACATGAGCAAGAACCACACCACCACCCAAGGTATGTTATTCCGTCTTAGAGAATCTTTACTCCAAGACATGAGTCAAAGCAACTCAACAAGATGTGAATACATCAAGATGCTTAAACGAAAAATGGTAACCCCATTTTGAGCTTAAACGATGAGTATGACCTATGATCAAGTGTTCTCACTTGACTCCTAAGTCAATATACTCTAACATAGGTGACTATGTCACCGCCCAATTCTAGATGAAGTTCTCTTGTGTTCTTTTCTGAGTTATTGCATTTGTCCCTTGCATATTTGTTTCCTTCTTTTTCAAACAAAACAAAAACAAAAACTTCATCTAGAAACTTTCACTCTTTTCTTTTTTTAGGTTCTTGTTCTGCATATTTCTGCATCAAATTCATTGCAAATCTTTGTGAGATCTTACATGACTAGTGAGCTTTGGTGACAAGTGTTTTTCTCTATGATGAACTCGGTTTCACCGAATTGCCATTTTCGGTTCAACTGAATCCCTTCGGTACTACCGAAACATGCCACTCGGTGCCACCGATTTCGCAACAGGAAAAATAGTTTGCCACATATTATATATTTCTTCTGATCCAGCTCCACTCAATGAATCTTGTCCTCTACAAGCATCACAGTTTTATTCCCTACTTTGTACTGAATCTCAAGGACCAAACCTATTCGACGGATTCCAGGAAAAACCTTCTTGGAAATTGATGTCAAAGGGGGAGAGAGAGATCACATCAAAAGCTTATCACCTACAAAGGAGAAAGTACTAAGGGGGAGAGAATACTCAAGGATCCCATATATTAAGGGGGAGAAAGAAATCTCCAAGGGGGAGAGAATACTCAAGGATCCCAGATGCTTGATGTTCAAGAGGAGAGATGCCACATGTCTGTTTGGGGGAAAGACATGTTCATATGAACTTTGGGAAACATTCATATGAACTCATTTGAATTAAGTTCTATTCATATCTTTCAGCTCTGATTTTCTGTTTCCTATCTTCTCCCAATATCCCATGTACGATTCAAGGGGAGCAAGACACCTAAGGAAAAGAAATTAGTCAAATTCATTGCATATCTTTATTCTTGGGGACATGTTGAATTCAATGTGGTACCTTGTACTCACTCTCTACATGTCATCCCAGTCTTGGTATTCTTGTGGTTTCTTTTGTTTGCTCTGGCTAGTGGACGTACCTGTGTTATCTAACCTTGTTTGTGCAGGTGCATTCCATCCTAAGCCAACTCAAGACCACAAGGTAAGTATATGCATCAAAATCATGAGTATGAGGAGTTCTTGCTTATGTACATACTGTTTGCAAGAAGGACTCATGAGCATGAAGGTATTTTCCTTGATAATCTTTTGCTCTGATGCATATGGCCAAGATGCATGTAACACATTGCCTACTCTGTCATGGTTATGCTCTCACATGCCTCTATATTTCATATTTACATGAGTGCATACATGTAGGGGGAGCCTATGCTCGTTACATGTCCTTCCAAAGCTTTACTTGCTGTTCTTTATATCTTTATCTAAAGCTTTGATGTATGTTGCCATCAATTACCAAAAAGGGGGAGATTGAAAGCACAAGTGCTCCCTAGGTGGTTTTGATAATTGATGACAACATATCTCTTGTTGGACTAACATTTCTATCTAGCATGTTTCAGATAAGTTCAACAATGGAGTGGCATGGACTAAAGGTTGTGGGAACTCCTTCAAGATGCTAAGGACAAAGGATTGGCTAAAGCTTCAAGCTCAAGACTCTTCATTTTACATTTTAGTGATCCAAGATCACATCGAGTCCATAGGAAAAGCCAATACTATCAAGGAGGGGTGAGGTGTTGCTTAATGAGCCTCTTGCTTCATGTGCTTAATGATATGCTCCAAAATCCTCAGCTACTTTCCCACTTCCACATATGACCTAAACCCTAAGCCAAACTCGGTCCTACAGATTCTTCCTATCCGGCCCCACCGAGTTTCACTTGTCATAATCACTGCCAAACCCTAATCATTTCGGTCTCACCGATGGGATCTCGGTCTCACCGAGATGGGCTTGCAAACTCTCTATTACCCATTGCAATATTCTCGGTCCCACCGAGATATGCAATCGGTTCCACCGAGTTTGCTTGGCCAAATCTCAGTTTCACTTATTATCCAAATCGGTCCCACCGAGTTTGAGTAATCGGTCAAGCCGAGTTTTGGATTTACCCTAACCCTAGCACATCGTTCCCACCGAGTTGATCCAGTCGGTCCCACAGAAATCTCTAACGGTCACTAGGTTTACATTTTCGGTCCGACCGAGTTTATTGATTCGGTCCCACTGAGATTGGAAAACTGTGTAACGGTTGGATTTTTTTGGAGGCTATATATACCCCTCCACCTCCTCTTCATTCGTGGAGAGAGCCATCAGAACGGATACACCATTCCAACTCATATGTTCTGAGAGAGAACCACCTACTCATGTGTTGAGACCAAGATATTCCATTCCTACCATATGAATCTTGATCTCTAGCCTTTCCCAAGTTGCTCTCTACTCAAATCTTCTTTCCACCAAATCCAAATCCTATGAGAGAGAGTTGAGTGTTGGGGAGACTATCATTTGAAGCACAAGAGCATGGAGTTCATTACCTACACACCATTTGTTACTTCTTGGAGAGTGGTGTCTCCTAGATTGGCTAGGTGTCACTTGGGAGCCTCCGACAAGATTGTGGAGTTGAACCAAGGAGTTTGTAAGGGCAAGGAGATCGCCTGCTTCATGAAGATCTACCGCTAGTGAGGCAAGTCCTGTGTGGGCGATGGCCATGGTGGGATAGACAATGTTGCTTCTTCGTGGACCCTTTGTGGGTGGTTGCTCTTCGTGGACCCTTCGTGGGTGGAGCCCTGTGGACTCGCGCAACGTTACCTGGGGCCCTGTGGACTCACGCAACCGTTACCCTTGGGGTGGAGCCCCTGGTGGCCTGGGACTCGCGCAACCGTTACCCTTCGTGGGTTGAAGTCTCCATCAACGTGGATGTAGGATAGCACCACCTATCCGAACCACGGGAAAAACATCCGTGTCTCCAATTGCGTTTGATCTCTCCAAACCCTTCCCTTTACATTCTTGCAAGTTGCATGCTTTACATTCCGCTGCTCATATACTATTTGCATGCTTGCTTGATATGTTTTGTGTGTGTTGAAATTGTGCCTAAACTGCACTTAAACCAAAAAGCTTAAAAATTGCAACTTGAGCATTATGTGTCTAATCACCCCCCTCTAGACACATCTACTTCTAGATCCTACACCTTCATTTTCACATTGAAGGTCTTCAGCCATAATCCGAAGTGGGGTGGGATGCGGAGGAAAGCCTCGCACACGACAATAAATGCCAATATATTGAGGAAGGAGCTGGGGGCCAGATTGTGGAAATCCAGCCTGTAGTAGAACATGAGTCCACGGACGAATGGGTGGAGAGGAAATCCCAGCCCGCGGACGAAGTGAGGGGTGAACACGACCCTCTCATGGGGCTCCGGAGTGGGGACGATCTGTTCCCTAGCAGGAAGCTGATGGGCGATTTCCTTGGCCAAATATCCGGCCTCCCTAAGTTGGACGATATCCTTCTCCTTGATGGTGGAGGCCGTCCACTTGCCATATGCTCTGTTCATGGTTGGAGTGCTTTCTTGAGGCGGAAAGGATGAGAACTTGGGCGCTGGAGCTCAAGAGTGGGTAGGTGGGAAGAGAGAAGACGTGGGTGAAAGATGTGAATCCTTATCTCCGTATAAAGGCAGTGAATATCAAGTGCCTCCCCACTCGCCATAAAACTCGCCTATTCCCTAGGGGCCGTGCTGATGGCATGTTTGGATTAACCATACCCGTATTGATGAGAATCCCGCAATAGGGGGACACGATCTCTGCTTTGATAAGACGTGCCAATAAAGCCGCGTCTCGAAATATGGAGCGGCAGGCCGAAAAATGGTTCGAAAGGTGATGTAGTGTCACATTGCAAAAAGTTGTCAGCAGATTGAACTTGTGAAATATTACTCTCTGCGGTGGTGTACGGAACTTGTTTTGTAGAGCCAGACACGTTCCTTGTGTTCGATGGCTATTTTGGAGTATTCAGGGGAGCAACCTGCCATGTAATGCCGAAGAAAATCTGCATGTCGGACACCTCATCATTGAAGCCTGGTTCAGGGGCTACTGAGGGAGTCCTGAAATAAGGGGTCCTCGGGCGACCGACCTATTGGTCAGGGGCCAGACTGATGGGCTACGAAGATAGAAGACTAAAGACTCTCACCCGTGTCCGCATGGGACTCTCCTTGGCATGGATGGAAAGCTTGCCGTTCGGATATGAAGATTCCTTTCTCTATAACCGACCTTGTATAAACCTAGTCCCCTTCGGTGTCTATATAAATCGGGGGGTTTAGTCCGTAGGGACAATCATAATCACATAGGCTAGACTTTTAGGGTTTTAGCCATTACAATCTTGAGGTAGATCAACTCTTGTAATACTCATATTCATCAAGATCAATCAAGCAGGAAGTAGGGTATTACCTCCATAGAGAGGGCCCGAACCTGGGTAAACATCGTGTCTCCTGTCTCTTGTTACCATCAACCTTAGACGCACAGTTCGGGACCCCCTACCCAAGATCCGCCGGTTTTGATACCGACGACCACCGCTTGCATGCATGTGGCACAAAGAGGTGTTGTGTGATGTTTGAATAGCCAATTTCACAACTTTGATGTGGCACGTGCCTTGGAAACCGAAAAGTCCCGACACCGAGTGAGGTGTACTTGTTCACGGACGCATACGTATAGTATATATTCTAGTCCCCTCCCACCTCTTCGACGCGTACTATAAACCCACCGATGCATACAAAAAAGATTCTACCTTGCTGGTCAAATTAACCTCACTACCGGCTATTCGTCAAGGTGATGGACGACGACCTCGCGGGCCCATAGAAGGTGTTGCATGCGAGTATCGAGTGCCGTGTAGGACAACCATCGATTGCCTGTGGCCAAAACATGTATGTATGAAAGGGCTGTGTAATGTTTTAAATAATGAATTCATGACTCTGATGTGGCACCTCCTAACAAAACGGCCAATCCACACGATGGCTCACAACTCGTAGTGTACTGTAAGCCACCCGCCACCGCCCCAGACACACACACCCACACACACCGCGAATCCACCGCAACTACGATGCATGTTAAATTATCCGTGGTGAATATGTTACCAAAGGAGGCAGGTTTTAATTTAAGAAAGTAGAGATCACTAAGATGTTTTCGTACATTAATTGATTGATTTTCTATGGGTATAATGTGCAATAATCAAATTTGAGCTACATGCACACGTGATAGTGCACCTAAATGGATTGCAAAAACACATGTGTCTCACTAGGTGCATGTTTACTCCCCGTGCAAGAAATTACAAACATTGAGAATCTTGATTTTTAAATTCTAGTACATCCAAAATTTATTTGAAGTTCATGAAACTTATCGTGTTGTCATAAAGACACCAATAAAAATTGGCATTGTACTTTTTTGGTCAAATTTGAGACCAGTTTTGATGTAATCTTTATCTAATTACAAACAGGGGATTATTAATAATTCGGAACCAATATCCCAAACGGATTATTTATTCGAACTGTGAGCGTTAGGCCGACAATTGATATGTGCCATGCTTTAGTTAAGCTATAAAGTGGCATCATTAATCATCCAAATAGAAAAACAATATATGTACTGCCACGTGACCCGTTTGCCGTGCGAGCAGGCGTGAGTTGACAGGACGCATGCGAGCAGTCCGCCGCACAGGCAGACCGGGAGGCGTGCGTGCAGGTGTGTGAATTGATGGAGGTGTGCTCGCTGTGCAGTGTCATCGGGAGGCATGCCAGTAGTTGTGTGAAACAACCGTAGGCATGCTAGTAGTCCAGTGCGCAGGCTCACTGGGAGGCGAGCCAATGGTTTGACCACCGCTCGCCTCTCTCCCACTACTCGATATTAATGGTGCACCCAAGCGGTCGTACCCCCCATCCTCGCCACACACACAATCCTCTCTCTCTGGTTGCATCCTCGACGCTGCTCTAAGTCCACAAAGCCATCAGTGTATGAGGATGCCGCTGAAGCATCCCATCGGAGGAAGTGGTGACGTCGGGGCTGCTGAAACACCGGAGCACGACATGGAGAGGGAGACAGAGGTTGCCATCAACGCCAGCGAGTTATCACTGTAACCTGACATCGTCGATGGCGTCGAGCTTCCACAGCTGGAGGCGGAGTTCCACACCAACTCTGGTGATGACTAGGGCGATGGCGCCGACGACCATTCCGACGACGACTACGATGATGGCGGACTACTGGTTAGTCATATATACCCATTTATGTGTCAAATAGATACTAGGGTTTCTCTAGTTACTCCTGCCTCCCCCTTTTTGGAATAGAAATCCTATTGTTATGTTCTCCTAATCCATGAAATCTGAGTAAGTTTCGTTAGATCCGTGTAGTGTATTGATTGTTTGAATGGTACAAGTGATAAGTGATTAGTTGTTTCATATGTGCAAATTATTTCCTGCTAGTAATCTGATTAGGGTTTGTGTTTGTGCTAATAATTCCTAGCCAGGACTTGACAATTGATTTAGAATGACCTACATATGTTTGTGCCATTATTTTCTTCAAGATTGGTATGTACATAGACGACTGTGCTTAAAAATCGAACCATAATATCTGGATATGTGTAGATAAATAGCCACAAATTCCTAATCCTACTTCACGACATGTAAACATTGATTTGATGCCAAATTTGTTTTACTATTTGTAAATGTGATGTCTAACGATGTGAACAACGAGGATGAAGATGGCCAGAGGAGGTACCTGTAACGCCCACGATGCGGCTATAGCTCCCACGTGTCGAGGCATGACTTAGAGACATAACCGCATCGTGGTTTTGTCGCAAGAATGGTCATCTGCACAAATATCCCATGTAATGAATAAGACAGGGATAAATAGAGTTGGCTTACACTCGACACGTCACACAATACATAAATAATCTATACATCATCCAAAATACACTCATAGAATGGCTACGGTCAAATCCGAATTAAAAGAAACATAACCCCAAATGCTAGATCCCCGATCGTCCCAACTGGGCTCCACTACATATCATCAGGAAACGACACATAGTAACGATCAAGGTCCTCGTCGAACTCCCACTTGAGTTCGGTAGCATCACTTGCACTGGTATCATCAGCACCTACAACTATTTGGAAGTATCTGTGCGTCACGAGGACTCAGCAATCTCACACCCGCGAGATCAAGACTATTTAACCTTATGGGTAAGATAAGGTAATGAGGTGGAGTTGCAGCAAGCGCTCAGCAAATAAGGTGGCTAACATACGCAAATAAGAGTAAAGTGAGAAGCTACGCAACGGTCGTGAAGCTAGAAGTGATCAAGAAGTGATCCTGAAACTACTTACGTTCAAACATAACCCAAAACCATGTTCACTTCCCTGACTCCGCCAAAAAGAGACCATCACGGCTAGACACGCGGTTGATTCATTTTAATTAAGTCAAGTGTCAAGTTCTCTACAGCCGGATATTAACAAATTCCCATCTGTCACATAACAGCGGGCACGGCTCTCGAAAGTTTATAACTTGCATGGGTGTCCCAACTTAGCCCACCACAAGCTCTAACGATCAACGAAGGATATTCATTCTCCCAGTGTGGGTGTACAAAAGTAGGGGTCCTTTTTGTACCCCTTTACTTGTGCACGGGCAGTCGGAGCCACACGCCTATGGCCGCGCTTGGCGGTACAGAAGAGGAAGCAAAGACACAAGACTACCAGAGCCATGCTCGAGGCCAAAGGCATGAAGAGCAGAGGGGCGAGGTGAAACTCCCCCGACAAGGCTCTTGCCAGGGTGGCCTTCACGGCCCCGGCAAGAGCCTTCCTGAGGCGACTTTCCCAACATCAACAAGGCCGCCACCCTTGAGTCTAAGAGTTTCGACACCATCAACCACAATGGAACCAAGGCTCGGGAGGCACCTCCATGGTGGCATGCAGACCTTTGTGAAGACAAAGGGCCTGTGAGGCCTAGATAGGAACTAAGAAACAAGACAACAGCAAGGCCCCTTGCCGAGGATGCCCACGAGGCCCCGGCAAGGCTCCTGCCAAGGATACCCATGAGGCCCCGGCAAGACTCTTGCCGAGGGTGCCCACAAGGTCCCGGCAAGACCCTTGCCGGGAAAATCAGCAAGACCGCGGCAAGGCCTTGCCGCCCCGTCGCCACCCCAGCTCAGCGGCCGACCCACAAACTAAACGGGTATCCATGTGGCAGTATGTGGCCCCTAAGCCAACTAGTCAAGCACCTACATGGTGGCATGCAGATCTTCGTTGGTCTCTCAAAGTCATGAGAATTTCCATTGATGAGTGCAAAGAAAGAACCACTAGTCTTCATGATAATAATGATGAAGATCTAAAAGTGATTGACATGTCCCCTATTAAATCTTTGTTTTCCAATATGAATATTGATAAAGATGGGACTGGATATGAGTGAACTTTAGTTAAAAGGCGTCCAAATGATTCGGAGTTTTTAGATCTTGATGCAAAAATTAATAAATGTGGAATTGAATAGGTCAAAACTTTACATAGCAATGAACCCACTATTTTGGATTTCAAGGAATTTAATTATGATAATTGCTCTTTGATATATTGTATTTCCTTGTTACAATCCGTGCTAAATGCTCCTCATGCTTATGATCAAGATAAAGCTTTTACCAAACACATCGTTGATGCTTTAATGCAATCCCATAAAGAAAATCTTGAACTAGAAGTTTCTATTCCTAGAAAACTTTATGATGAGTGGGAACCTACTATTAAAATTAATATTAAAGATTATGAATGTTATGCTTTATGTGATTTGGGTGCTAGTGTTTCCACAATTCCAAAAATTTGTGTGATGTGTTAGGTTTCCGTGAATTTGATGATTGCTCTTTAAATTTGCATCTTGCGGATTCCACCATTAAGAAACCTATGGGAAGGATTAATGTTGTTCTTATTGTTGCAAAAGGGAATTATGTGCCCAACGATTTCATCATTCTTGATATAGATTGCAATCCTACATGTCCTATTATTCTTGGTAGACCTTTCCTTAGAACGATTGGTGCAATTATTGACATGAAAGAAGGAAATATTAGATTCAAATTTCCGTTAAGGAAAGGCATGGAACACTTTCCTAGAAAGAAAATTAAATAACCTTGTGAATCAATTATGAGAGCCACATATGGATTTCATACCAAATATGAAAATACTTAGATCTATTGTTGCTTTTATGCCTAGCTAGGGGCATTAAATGATAGCGCTTGTTGGGAGGAAACCCAATTTTATTTTTGTTCCTTGCTTTTTGTTCCTGTTTAGTAATAAATAAATAGTCTATCCTCTGTTATGATTGTGTTTTCTATGTTAGTGTTTGTGCCAAGTAAAGCCTTTAGGATCTTCTTGGGTGATTGTTATTTGATCTTGCTGGAAAAAAGCAGAAAGTTTGCGCTCACGAGAATAATATTCATTTTTAACCAGAGAGCGGTAAAATATGAATTCCAACTGAAGTAGATCAATATACAAATTATTTAGGACTTCCTAATTTTTTAGGATTCTTGTAGTTAAGTATTCGAAACCTACAGATTACTACAGACTGTTCTGTTTTTGACAGATTCTGTTTTTCGTGTGTTGTTTGCTTATTTTGGTGAATCTATGGCTAGTATCGGGGGCTATGAACCATAGAGAAGTTGGAATTCAGTAGGTTTAACACCAATATAAATAAAGAATGAGTTAAAGTACATTATAGTGGTGGTTTGCTTTCTTATACTAACGGAGCTCATGAGATTTTCTGTTGAATTTTGTGTTGTGAAGTTTTCAAGTTTTTTGGTAAAGATTTGATGGATTTTGGAATAAGGAGTGGCAAGAGCCTAAGATTTGGGATGCCCAAGGCACCCCAAGGTGAAATTCAAGGACAACCAAAAGCCTAAGCTTGGGGATGCCCCGGAAGGCATCCCCTCTTTCGTCTTTGTATATCGGTAACTTTACTCGAGGCTACATTTTTATTCACCACATGATATGTGTTTTGCTTGGAGCGTATTTTATGACTTGAGTCTTTGCTTTTTAGTTTACCACAATCATCCTTTCTGTACACACCTTTTGGGAGAGACACATATGAATTGGGATTTATTAGAATACTCTATGTGCTTCACTTATATCTTTTGAGCTAGATAATTTTGCTCTAGTGCTTCACCTATATCTTTTTAGAGCACAGTGGTGGTTTTATTTTATAGAAATTACTGATCTCTCATGCTTCACTTAAATTATTTTGAGAGACTTTTAGAACACCATGGTAATTTGTTTGGGTTAGTAAATTAGTCCTAATATGATAGGCATCCAAGATGGGTATAGTAAAAACTTCCATATAAAGTGAATTGAATACTATGAGAAGTTTGATACTTGATGATTGTTTTGAGATATGAAGATGATGATATTAGAGTCATGCTAGTTGAGTAGTTGTTAATTTGAGAGATACTTGTGTTAAAGTTTGTGATTCCCGTAGCATGCACGTATGGTGAACCGTTATGTGATGAAGTCGGAGCATGATTTATTTATTGACTGTCTTCCTTATGAGTGGCGGTCGGGGAGGAGTGATGGTCTTTTCCTAACAATCTGTCTCGCTAGGAGCATGCGTGTAGTACTTTGTTCTGATAACTAATAAATTTTTGCAATAAGTATGTGAGTTCTTTATGAATAATGTTGAGTCCATGGATTATACGCACTCTCACCCTTGCACCATTGCTAGCCTCTCTAGTACCACGCAACTTTCACCGATACCATAAACCCACCATATACCTTCCTCAAAACAGCCACCATACCTACCTATTATGGCATTTCCATAGCCATTCTGAGATATATTGCCATTCAACTTTACACTGTTCCGTTTATTACGACACGCTTCATCATTGTCATATTGCTTTGCATGATCATGTAGTTGACATCGTATTTGTGGAAAATTCACCATTCATAATTTCATAAATGTCACTCTGGATTCATTGCACATCCCAGTACACCGCCGGAGGCATTCACATAGAGTCAAATTTTGTTCTTAGTATCGAGTTGTAATTCTTGAGTTGTAAGTAAATAAACGTGTGATGATTTTCACTATTAGAGCATTGTTCCATGTGAAGAAAGGATGATGGGGACTATGATTCCCCTACAAGTCAGGATGAGATTCCGGATGAAAAAAAGAGGCCATAAAAAAAGAGAAAAAGGCCCAAATAGAAAATGAGAGAAAAAGAGAGAAGGGGCCATGCTACTATCCTTTTTCCACACTTGTGCTTCAAAGTAGAACCATGATCTTCATGATAGAGAGTCTCCTATTTTGTCACTTTAATATACTAGTGGGAATTTTTCATTATAGAACTTGGCTTGTATATTCCAATGATGGGCTTCCTCAAAATTCCCTAGGTCCTCGTGAGCAAGCGAGTTGGATGCACACCCACTTAGTTTCTTTTTGAGCTTTCATACACTTATAGCTCTAGTCCATCCGTTGCACGTCAATCCCTACTCACTCACATTGATATCTATTGATGGGCATCTCCATAGCCCATTGATATGCCTAGTAGATGCGAG
This sequence comes from Triticum aestivum, assembly GCF_018294505.1. Taxonomy (NCBI): domain Eukaryota; kingdom Viridiplantae; phylum Streptophyta; class Magnoliopsida; order Poales; family Poaceae; genus Triticum; species Triticum aestivum. The sequence continues at coordinate 280,529,373 of NC_057803.1, read as the reverse complement.
ACTATGTTCTCCTTTTTGTCTTCTCCACAACCACCATTGTATTCCACCTATAGTGCTATATCCATGGCTCACGCTCATGTATTGCGTGAAGATTGAAAAAGTTTGAGAACATCAAAAGTATGAAACAATTGCTGGGCTTGTCATCGGGGTTGTGCATGATTTAAATATTTTGTGTGATGAAGATAGAGCATAGCCAGACTATATGATTTTGTAGGGATAACTTTGTTTCGCCATGTTATTTTGAGAAGACATGATTGCTTAGTTAGTATGCTTGAAGTATTACTATTTTTATGTCAATATTAAACTTTTATCTTGAATCTTAGGGATCTGAACATTCATGCCACAATAAAGAAAATTACATTGAAAATTATGCTAGGTAGCATTCCACATTGAAAATTCTGTATTTATCATTTACCTACTCGAGGACGAGCAAGAATTAAGCTTGGGGATGCTGATACGTCTCCAACGTATGTATAATTTTTTATTGTTCCATGCTATTATACTATCTACTTTGGATGTTTAATGGGCTTTAATATGCACTTTTATATTATTTTTGGGACTAAACTATTAACTGGAGGCCTAGTGGCAGTTGCTATTTTTTGCCTATTTCAGTGTTTCACAGAAAAGGAATATCAAACGGAATCCAAACGGAATGAAACCTTCGCGAGGATCTTTTTCAAACAAGCGCAATCCAGGAGACTTGGAGTGGAGGTCAAGGAAGCAACGAGGCGGCCACGAGGTAGGGCAGCGGGCCCAGGGGGCAGGCACGCCCCCTACCCTCGTGGGCCCCTCGTAGCTCCACCGACCTACTTCCTTCGCCTATATATACTCTTATACCGTGAAAACATCCAGGGGAGCCACGAAACCACTTTTCCACCGCCGCAACCTTCTGTACCCGTGAGATCCCATTTGGGGACCTTTTCCGGTGACCTGCCAGAGGGGGATTTGATCACGGAGGGCTTCTATGTCAACACCATAGCCTCTCCGATGATGTGTGAGTAGTCTACCACTGAGCTTCGGGTCCATAGTTATTAGCTAGATGGCTTATTCTCTCTCTCTCTTTGGTTCTCAATACAAAGTTATCCTCGATGTTTTTGGAGATCTATTCGATGTAATTCTTTTTGCGGTGTGTTTGCCGAGATCCGATGAATTGTGGGTTTATGATCCAGATTATCTATGAACAATATTTCATTCTTCTCTGAATTCTTATAAGCATGATTTGATATCTTTGCAAGTCTCTTCAAATTATTAGTTTGGTTTGGCCTACTAGATTGATCTTTCTTGCAATGGGAGAAGTGCTTAGCTTCGGGTTCAATCTTGCGGTGTCCTTTCCAAGTGACAGTAGGGGCTGCAAGGAACGTATTGCATTGTTGCCATCGAGGATAAAAATATGGGGTTTATATCATATTTCTTGAGTTTATCCCTCTACATCATGTCATCTTGCTTAACGCATTACTCTGTTCTTATGAACTTAATACTCTAGATGCATGCTGGATAGCGGTCGATGTGTGGAGTAATAGTAGTAGATGCAGAATCGTTTCGATCTACTTGACACGGACGTGATGCCTATATTCATGATCATGCCTACATATTCTCATAACTATGCGCTTTTCTATCAATTTCTCGGTAGGAATTTGTTTGCCCACCGTAATTTATGCTATCTTGAGAGAGGCCACTAGTGAAACCTATGGTCCCCGGGTCTACTTTACATCATATAAGTTTTCGATCTACAATTCTAGTTTATTATTTATTTTGCAATCTTTACTTTCCAATCTATACAACAAAAATAACAAAAATATTTATCTTATTATCTCTATTAGATCTCACTTTCGTAAGTGACCGTGAAGGGATTGACAACCCCTTTATCGCGTTGGTTGCGAGGTTCTTGTTTGTTTGTGCTGGTACTAGGCGACTTGCGTGTAGTCTCCTACTGGATTGATACCTTGGTTCTCAAAAACTGAGGGAAATACTTATGCTACTTTGCTGCATCACCCTTTCCTCTTCAAGGGAAAGCCAACACATGCTCAACAGGTAGCAATTCCTGATGGAGATCTTGAGGAGACGAGCACCTTTCAAGGGGTCAACCTGGGAAGGAGTCAGCCAAAAGGAAAAACCACGCTGCCTGTTACGTTTTGGGGCGAGCAGAACTATAGGACGGAGAAGATCGTTTATTATGTCACTGAGATCCCCTTGCCATTCAACAGGATTCTTGGCCGCCCAGCACTGGCCAAGTTCATGGCGGCATCACACTACGCCTACAACACACTGAAGATGCCGGGGCCGCTGACCATCATCACCATCCCCTCTGACAAGAAAGACGCGCTCATCTGCACCTACGAACACTACCGCGAGGCATTTGCAGCAACTACCGCCAAGGCACTTGCTCCTGCCTCTCAAGCCCCAGGAAGGAAGAAGGCTGGCAAGCCCTCTGCTGGCAAGACCCCTTCCCGCAAGACCTCTTGCACTCACTCCGGCAAGCGCGCCTCTTCAGAGTGCTGTGCTCCCGTTGAGGACGTGCCAGAGAGCTCTACCGGCAAGAGCAAGAATTCCAAGGCTGCACCACCAGAAACCAAGAAGGTGTCCGTCAAGGAGGATGGCACGAGCGGGGCTTTCACTATAAGCTCCACCCTCGACAGCAAATAGGAAAGCATGTTCGTCGCCTTCCTATGAGCGAATGTCGATGTGTTTGCATGGAAAGCATCTGACATCCCCGGCATTCCCAGGGAGGTGATTGAGCAACATCTTGCTGTCTATCCTCATGTGCGGCCCGTCAAGCAGAAGGTCAGGAAGCAAGCTTTGGAGCGACAAGAGTTCATCATCGAGGAGATCAGGAAGTTGGAGGTGGCAGGCCTGGTTAGAGGAGTGCTCCATCCTACGTGGTTGGCCAATCCGATGGTGGTGCCTAAGGCAAATGGGAAATGGAGGTTATGTATTGATTACATAGATGTCAATAAAGCTTGTCCAAAGGATCCTTTCCTTCTGCCACGCATCGACCAGATTGTGGACTCCACTGCCAGGTGTGACCTCCTGTCATTCCTTGACGCTTATTCAAGATACAACCAGATCTTCATGATGAAGGAAGACGAAGAAAAAATGGCATTCATCACCCCATGTGGTACGTACTATTTTGTATGAATGTCTTTCGGGTTGAAGAGTCGTGCAAAATTTAGAAGAAACATTTGCAAATCTGCGCAAGATCAACCTCAAGCTCAAACAGAGAAGTGCGTGTTCAGTGTCCCCTCCGGTAAACTTCTTGGGTTCTTCGTGTCTCAACGGGGAATTGAAGCAAATCCCGACAAGATCAAGGCAATCGAGCAGATTGAGGCGCCAAAGCGGGTCAAAGACGTCTGTAGGCTCGCCGTCTGCGTTGCTATCCTAAGTAGGTTCATCTCCAAATCTGATGAGCGCGCCCTCACCCTTTTCAAAGTTTTGAAAAAGTCGAGTCCATTAAATTGGACTCCGGAGGCCGAGGAAGCGCTGTAAGATTTGAAGAGGTACCTCTCTTCCATGCTAATAGTAGTCGCGCCTAAACCAGAAGAGTCGTTGCTGCTGTACTTAGCAGCAACGAATCAAGTGGTCAGTGTTGTGCTGGTGGCGCAAAGGGAACTTGAGGAAGAAGCAGAAGTAGCAGCAGAGCAGTCAGATGGCGGGCCAGGCCCCTCCCTGGCAGAGCCTGATGCCGGCAAGGCAGAACCCCTGGCAAGGCCCGATCCCGACAAGGCAGAGTCTGAGTAGATGGGCGAAGTTGGACAGAAGAAGGTGGTGCAGCACACCATTTATTTTGTTAGTTCCCTCTTGCATGGGGCTAGATCAAGATATCCTGGTATACAGAAGCGACTTTTGGGCCTCCTCGTGGCCTCGAGAAAGCTGTGTCACTATTTCCAAGCACATGGGATCACCGTCGTCACTCGCCTCCCTTCGCAATGGATTTTGCACAATCCAAATGCGATAGGGACGATTGTGGAGTGGGCTTTGGAGATTTCGAGCTTTAGCCTCAAGTTTGAAAGTACTTCGATGACCAAAAGCCGAGCCTTGGCAGAATTCATAGCGGAATGGACCGCAACGCCCGACGAAGAGGTTCAAGAAACCACCCTTCCCGGCAAGGAGGCCTGCCACGATTGGGTTATGTACTTTGATGGTGCTTTCTCACTGCAAGGTGCTGGTGCCGGCGTGCTACTCATCACTCCCACCGGAGAGCACCTCCAGTACGTAGTCCAAATGCACTTTCCTCGGGAAAAAGCAATGAACAACATGGCGGAGTACGAAGGATTGCTTGCCGGTCTCAGGATCGCGGCGGACCTCGGAATCAAGAAGCTCATCATCAGAGGTGATTCGTAACTCGTCGTTAGGCAAGTCAACAAGGATTACCAGAGCCCGTTGATGGAGTCCTACGTGGATGAAGTGAGGAAGTTGGAAGAGTATTTTGAAGGATTGCAAGCAGAGCATGTTTCTTGAGCGGAGAATGGCATTGCTGACAACCTGTCGAAGCGCGCTTCCCTGAAGTTGCCTGAGGAACCAGGTACCTTTGTGCTTCAATTAACTCACCCTGGCAGGATAGAACAAGCGAAAGAAGGTAGGCCCTGGCAAGTACTTTCCCACCGAGCTCCCAGGAGCCGCCAGCAAGGAGGTTGTCGGGTACCCCAAGCTTGCCGAGGGGCAACCACCTCCGGTAGGGCCTCAGGCCCTGACCGTAGAGGCGACTGCCCCTACGGCCGAAGATGAGCCTTTAGACCTCACCGTCGAGCCCCAGGCTCCGGCATGGGCGCAACACACCGTCTGTTTCCTCCAAACAGGGGAACTCCTCGAGGAACCGGAAGAAGCAGAAAGAGTAGCCCGTCGGTCCAACTTGTACCATTTTGTGGATAATACGTGTACAGAAGGAGGCCAAATGTGTGAAGCTGAAGTGCATTCCTCAAGAGGACGGGCTGGAGCTGTTGGCAGAGATACATGGAGGCGTATGTGGCTCCCACATAGGGTCGAGAGCCCTTGCCGGCAAGGCATCCCGGCAAGGTTTCTTTTGGCACACAGCCCTCCAATATGCAGCTGCACTTGTAACCAAGTGTGAAGCGTGCAAGTTCCATTCAAAGAAGCTTCATCATCCATCTCAAGCCCTTCAAACAATCCCTCTCTCCTGGCCATTTTCGGTTTGGGGGCTTGACATACTGGGCCCCTTCCCCCGCGCTGTCGGGGGCTTTGAGTACTTGTACATCGTAATCGACAAGTTCACAAAATGGCCCAAAGTGGAAGCAGTGAGGAAGGTGACAGCACAGTCAGCCGTCAAGTTCGTCAAGGGGATAGTTTGTCGCTTTGGTGTGCCGAACAGGGTCATCACCGACAACGGCACGCAGTTCACAAGCCGCACCTTCATGCAGTACATCCCGGACCTCGGCAGCAAGGTCTGTGTCGCTTCGGTGGCGCACACAGGAGCAACGGCTAGGCGGAGAGGGAAAATGCTGAAGTACCGCGAGGCCTAAGGACAAAGACTTTTGACAGGCTGCACAAGTGTGGAAGGCATTGGATTGATGAGTTGTCGGTGGTTCTTTGGTTGATCAGAACGATACCAAATCGAGCCACTGACCAGACACCCTTTGCCCTGGTATACGGGGCAGAAGCAGTTCTCCCCATGGAACTCACATACGGGTCACCTCGAGTGCTCGCTTATGATGAGCTAGAGAAAGAGCAGTTGCGGCAAGATGGCACGACGCTCCTTGAGGAAGATCCTCTTCGGGCGGCTGTCTGAGCTGCATGCTACCAGCAAGCCTTGTGCCGCTACCATAGCCGCAAGGTTCATGACCGAAGTTTTGAGGAAGGCAACCTTGTTCTTTGGCGCGTTCAGTCGGCCAAGAATTTCAACAAGTTGACGCTGAAGTGGGAAGGCCCTTATCGGGTAATGCAAGTCACGGTTGCCCACAAGGCACATCGAACATCTTCGTAAGTTTTACCCACAAGGCACGGTTGCAGGCCTGCCGGCAAACCACCTTTTGTACAAGCCTTGCCGGCAAGGCATGTAACCCTTTGTACAAAGCCAGGCGCAGACCCTGAGCATAAATGAATGAAGCGCTGGCGCCCTAAGTTTTAACATGCATGCTAGGTTGAGTCTCTCTCTTTGTTAGGGTTGATAGTGCTCAGCGGCAACTAAGCCCTAGCATAGAGGTCGAGTGTGTGTCTTTCTGTCCTTCTCCAGTCCTTTCTTTGGTCCGCAGGCTGCACAGGCATTTCTGCCAAACCATTTAAGAGCAGGGAGACAGACCGACATCCTCGACCCCAGCAAGCCATTGCCGGGGGCTCCAGATTCAAGTATCCGACCACGACAAGCCAAGGTTGCCGGGGGGTGCAGATTCAGATAAGTCTTCTATCTCCTGTTATGCATTTCCGTATGGGACTTGGATGTAGGAGCCTTCATTTGTTCCCGGGCCATCGTGCTCCCCCTTTCCTATGCCCAAGAACTCTTCTTTGGGCCAGAACTTGGTTGTAGTTGCGGTGACAAGGAAACAAACGAATGGCCTACTCCTACTTTGCCCCTGCCTCCGCTAAGAGCATGAGTATGGTCGAGCTATGAAGTGGGAGGACGGCAAGGTCTGTTGCCAGGCAAACAGTGCTTATCTTAAGATAACAAGGACTCGTTCCTTTGTGTGAGCCTTGCTCACACACAAAAGAACCCGGCAAGCCCCCTTTTTCAATTATACGTTGCGAACAAGTACAACTCATACGGAATGTAAACATGAGCAAGGGGATTACAAGGTTTAAATCTGACAAATGTCCGCAGGCTTAAAAAGAGATAAGTGTCCCGTAGTCCCCGTTCTTGCCCCTTTCCTCCCAGGTGCGGCAGGTGAAGGGAAAAAGGAAGTGGCGGGGAACACGCCGATGGAGAGCTTGACGAGGAAGACCCTCGATAGGGCGTGTGGCCAAGGGAGGAGGGCGACACGGTCAGTCGGAGTTGGAGTCGGAGTCGGCTCCTCCCGCCCGACGCCCTCGTCGCCGCTGTTGCTGTTCTCCTCGTCACTCCCACTCTAGGAGGAGGTTTCGTCGTCAGTGGAGCTCTCCACGCAGCACCTTAGGCGAGTTCCCAAGTGCCCAAAAACCTTGATGGAGAGCAGGCCGTGCTCCATCAATTTGAAGTGGAGGACGAGCCCCTCCGACAAGCTATGGGCATGGGCGAAGGCTTTCCACCCGCGGCGGAGATACATGACATGAGGGGCGGGGAAGTCGATATCGACCCACATGCCGCCATTCCCGCAGCCCCTCATATGCAGCCTCAAGGCTTGTGGTGGGTTGAGCTCCATCTCCCGAGCGAACGGAGTGGGGAGATGAAGGCGACCGTGCACTAGCTTGTGCAGCCTGATGAAGAATTCGCGGGGCTGGTCTCCGACATGACCCTCCATTGTGAGAAGAGGTGTGGCCGGTGCGCCGCCCGGTCCTCCTCTCCCCCGAGCGCCATGGCGGCCTCAGACTAGACCCCTCCCTCTTCCTCTCGCAGCTGGCTCCGCGGCCAAGAGCTCTTGGGGAGGGGGGCACGCTATCGAGGAGAAACTCTCGTCGCTGGCATCGGAGCGCCGGCGTGCCCTCTCGCCATAGCAAAGGGAAGGAAGGAGTCAAGATGGAAGGAGATGGATGTTGGAGGATTGAAGGGTGCCATCCCTCTCCCCTTCTTATAAAGGGACGGGGATGGGGCTCGGCCGCCCCACTTAACCAATACAGCCGCCAGGAGCGCAGGGAATCGGGATCCACCCACTGCTCTAGTCAGCGACGACCCGGTTTCCCGCCTCGCCATTAAGGCCCGTGCCCTCCGCGACCACCGCCTTCCCTCCTTGGAGCATGGCGGACACGTGGCGAGCAGTGCAGAATCGAGAAGACAAATGAAGCGACTGTTTTCTACCCCGTGATCGTGGGGAGCAGGCGCCTTGAAGGCCACGACCCAAGTCCACTTAGTAAATGAGCCGCACCCCTGCATTTTCCTCTTTTTATCGGGAAGGCGCGGGCCGCCTCTTTACCATTCACCATGATGTGACGCAGGCGTGCATCAACCGCCCCACACACGACCCCCACGTCACACATTCAACGTGGTCGTAGGGAAACTCCGCCGCCGGCGCGCCGCACACCGTTTTGGGCCTGTCCCAATAATGCTCCGTGCTTATATGTGACCCAGGCCCAGGGGCTCCTGTCAGTGTACAAAAGCAGGGGTCCTTTTTGTACCCCTTTACTTGTGCGCGGGCAGTCGTAGCCACACGCCTGCGGCCGCACTTGGCGGGACAGAAGAGGAAGCAAAGACACAAGACTACCAGAGCCATGCTCGAGGCCAGAGGCATGAAGAGCAGAGGGGCGAGGTGAAACTCCCCCGGCAAGGCTCTTGTCGGGGTGGCCTTCACGGCCCCGGCAAGAGCCTTTCCGGGGAGACTTTTCCAACACCAACAAGGCCGCCACCCTTGAGTCTAAGAGTTCCGACATAGTCAACCACATCGGAACCAAGGCTCGGGAGGCGCCTCCATGGTGGCATGTAGACCTTTGTGAAGACAAAGGGCGTGCGAGGCCTAAATAGGAACCAAGAAACAAGACAATAGCAAGGCCCCTTGCCGAGGATCCCCATGAGGCCCCGGCAAGGCTCCTGCCAAAGATACCCACGAGGCCCCGGCAAGACTCTTGCCGAGGGCGCCCACAAGGCCCCGGCAAGACCCTTGCCGGGAAGATCAGCAAGACCGCGGCAAGGTATTGCCACCCCGTCGCCATCCCAGCTCAGCGGCCGACCCACCAAATAAACGGGTACCCACGTGGCAGCACATGGCTCCTAAGCCAACTAGTAAAGCACCTACGTGGTGGCATGTAGATCTTCGTGAAGACCCTACCACCATGTTTGCTCAGCAGCCTGCCAGCCTACATGGCATTGCATGCCTCGTTAGCCTGGACGCGTGTTGGAGCAAGGCGAAGCGGCGATGGACGGGACGGGCTTCATTGCCGTCCCAAATAAAGCAAGAGGACACCTAAGTAGCACATTTGATGCGTTTTGTCCCATAACGGCAGAGGATAAACTCGACTACTGTACAACTTTCCACCTCATGTGTGCCACTTTGGCAGACCCTTTTGACTATAAAAGGAGGCCCATGGCGTACTATGAGAGGATTCAAACTTTTTGGACCCTGCACACTTTGTAGCTTGTCCAAGAACACCAGATAAACACAAACCAGCAGGAGTAGGGTATTACACACCACTTGTGCCCCAAACCTGGATAAAACCCCCCACGTTGATCTTGTAAACCCACTCTTTTTACAGCCCCACACCCCAGCAACCGTAGTAGGGATTCCATATGATCCCATAGGTGCCGTTCCTGAGCACCGACACCAGGGAAGACCCAATCAGTCTCGGAATCCCGGTTACAAGACATTTCGACAATGGTAAAACAAGACCAGCAAAGCCGCCAGAATGTGGTGACAAATCCCGATAGGAGTTGCACATATCTCATGCTTAGGGCACACCGGATGAGATATCCTATGAGTAAAACCAACCCTCAAGTTTCCCGAGGTGGCCCCGCAGTCTACTCGGTTCGGACCAACACTCAGAGGAGCACTGGCCCGGGGGGGTTAAAATAAAGATGACCGTCGGGTCTGCATAACCCAAGGGAAAGTTATTGGTTGTTAGGAAAATATTAAACCAAGGTTGGGCCTTGCTGGATGAGTTTTATTCAAGGCGAACTATCAAGGGGGTCCCATAGCCCCAACCGCGTAAGGAACGCAAAATCAAGGAACATAACACCAGTATGCTGGAAACTAGGGCGACAAGAGTGGAACAAAACACCAGGCTTAAGGCCGAGCCTTCCACCCTTTACTAAGTATATAGATGCATTAATTAAAATAAGAGATAATGTGATATCCCAACGTATCCATGTTCCAACATGGAACAAGCTTCAACTTCACCTGCAACTAACAACGCTATAAGAGGGGCTGAGCAAAAGCGGTAACATAGCCAAACAACGGTTTGCTAGGAAGGTTGGTCAGAGGCTTGACATGGCAATATGGGAGGGATGATATAACAAGTGGTAGGTAGCGCGACATAGTGATAGAATGAACAACTAGCAAGCAAAGATAGAAGTGATATCGAGGGTATGGTCATTTTGCCTGCAAAGTTATCCGAGTTGTCGAAATCTTGCTCCTCGTTAGCGTACTCAACAGGTTACTCGTTCACGAACTCGTCTCCTGGCTCTAACCAAATCAAGAGCACAAGCAAAGGGAGAACAATCAATCACGTTGCAATGCACAAGCAACATGATGCAATACATGGCATGATATGCATGATATGATGTGCAATGCATATGGGTATTTCGGAAGGAAAAGGATGATCAAGGCATCAACTTGTCAAAACAAGTTTGCAGCTAGAAATATGAGGTGATTTCGATCAAAATCCATATAAGGATCACTAGAAACGGGTGCACGGTTTGCAAATGACAAGCAAAACAAGAATGACGCAAATCTGCGATTAATAGCATCATAGCACTTAGAATGCAACAAGAAACTATGCTACAGCACTCCAACATAGCAACAAAGCATATGACTGTAAATTACACATGAATCTATACAAATATTGAACACTGAGCTCCTGCTAGTTCCCACTAGAACAAACTGAAAATAGCATGGCAAAAATGCAAATGATATCAGCTTCACAGACTTGGAGAAAATAATAATCATAACAAAACAACATCAGGAAGCAATGTTTAGAGCTAGCAAACATCATGCTACAGGAACATATCATGGCAAACAAAGGCATGGAATGCTATTACTAAGCACATAGAACAAGACACCCTTGCTGAACTTTACCCAAAGAGGCACGGAAAATGATGTGACACCTATGCAAACATGGCAAGTTATATTAATAGTTTCAGGATAACAACTTTGCAAGCTCAATTCGCTCACTACAAGGCATTACATGGCATGGCAAGGTAACCAACATGAAGTAGACATATTCAATAAGCTAAGCATGGAAAGAGCAAGCTCATAGAGTAAGTGGATCACTAGCAAAACATATGGCAATATTGATTAACATGTTAACAATCTGCCAGGAACAATATTTAGCAAAAGATAGCAAGGAAACGACATGCTAGATTACTCCATAATTGCAACCAGAGGCATGAATGGATAGAGAAGTACCACATCTTCAAAACATGCTTACTTAACTATCTCAAAATATGCATGGATCTCATGGTAGCAACAAGTTTACTTGGCATCAAAATGTAGCAGGAAAAGGACTTGGCAAAAACACAGTCTGAAAACAACAACATTATGAAGCCCACTTTGCATGCTTGTGCTACTCACCATAGAGATCACAAAAATACAAGACTTGCACCCCTGTAAAGATGACATGATGGTGCTCATAAAACATGTAGACATCATGCTCATAGGATGCACACACGAAATGCAACGAAAATGAAAAATCATCAAGTTCTGTTAACTTCCAGCAGACAACATCATATAACACTTTTGCAACGATGATAATGGCATAAATATGGACAGTAACATGCATGCAAATGACACTAGCAAGAAGAGCATCACGGGACGAACATTTTGATATATCATATGCATGATTCTGAACATCGAGCACGGATATATGACATGAAGAACATGCACCCATGATGCTGAGCACTTAGTCAAAATACTGGACAAAAACATAGACATGCGTTAAGTAACTAAATGATGCAGGGGAGACAAATAGCCAAACAGGGATAGACAGAGGGCTCCTCACCCATGGGCTCGGCCCAGCTGGAGGGGAGGCAGGCCTAGAGGTGGGGGAGTAGGTCGAGGTCATGGATCGGGCCGGCGGTGAGGCCTGGGTCGGAGCGGGGCCCACCAGGGCAACGGGGTGGCCTGGTCATCGTCGTCCGCTGCTCGATCCCTCCTGGAACGGGAGGTAGGGGCGGCGGAGACCATGGCGACGCCGGTGAAGCGCGAGGCGAGGCGGGGACGGGCGGAGGCCGACGGTATTCGGGGCGGCTCACCGGATCCGCGGCTACAGCGGCCGAATAGGGGCCGAAGCGGGCGGCGAACGGGCGAGGAGACGAGGGGCGAAGGGCGAAGGGCGGCGCCGAGGAGCAAGGCGTGGGCGACGCGGGCTTCCGGTGGCAAGCGGACGACGGTGGCGGGGCGGCGCGCGCGGGCGGCGGCTCCGGCGTGGTGCGGCGGCGGGCAAAGCCCTTGGTGGCGATGGCGCTACGGCAAGGGGAGCGAGGCACGCGGGGGCGAGGCACTCAGGCGGCTGTGCGGGCCTGGGCGGGCCGCGCCTGGGCCACAGCGGCGTGGAGAGGCGCGGGGACAGGTGGCGGCGGTCGATTGGGCGAGAGGCGGCGGGGGCTCAAGTGGCGCGCTACCATTGGTCGAAGGGGCGTGTCCGGCGGACATGTCCGGCGCGGACGGATGTGTCCGGCGGCGCGAGGAGGAAGACGCTAGGGTTTGTACCGCGAATTTGGAAGGGAGGATGCATATATATAGGTAGGGGGATCTAGGACTGTCCAAATGTGGTGCAGTTTTCTCCCACACGATCGTGATCCAACGATGGAGAGCATGGAGGGGGTTTGGATGGGCTAGTGGGCTTTTTTGGAGGGGTGTTGAGCTGCAACAAGAGAGAGAGGCTTTTGCGGTTACCTGATTAACCGTTGGGGCATCAAACGACCTCCAAATGGAATGAAATTTGACAGGCGGCCTACCGGTGATGTACCAAGGCCACTCGACAAATCTCGACCCAATCCGAGAACATTTTTTTCTTCAGCTCATGAAACAAGAATAGAGGTGTGCAACGGGTGCTTGTGGGAGTGTCGGATTGCGAAACGGACAATGCGGAAAATGACCAAATGCATGAGACGAACATGAATGCAAATGAGATGCACATGATGACATGATATGAAATGCATGGCATGAACAAAATGCAAAACAAAGACAGAAACCCAACCACGAAGGAAATATCATATCATATCGCCAGAAATGGCAAGAGTCGGAGTTACAAAGATGGAAAGTTACATCCGGGGTGTTACAACACTCCACCACTACAAGAGGATCTCGTCCCGAGATCTAGGATGGCACCGGAGGAAAACGGAAGAGGATGGGGTAAAACAAAGTTTCTTCTTGTACAAACGAGTGAAACCATGAACCTTGAGAGGTTAAACAATTTTGAGAAAAGAATACAACAGAGATGAACAAAGGTGAAAACACTCCATTAGAAAAGAGGAACAAGGAACACTGCGAGAACCTTGGGGTTGAAAAGACATGAATGAAGAGCTCCAGCGACAAGGAAGGACATGTAACCACTCCGGTTGAAACATAATAAATAAGGAATGGGAACGAAAGGATGAGGGAAGTACTCCAGTAGAAAAGAGAATAAAAATTTGACAAAATGGGAAGAACATGAAAAGAGGACACGACAGTCCAGTTAAAAGGATAAGCACGAAAAGAACACGATCCTCACAATTCAAGATGATGAGTGAAAAGAACAACATCACAATGCCTCCGGAAGAAATAATAGAAGATAGATCATTGGAATAAAAGAATGGAGAAGAAAATGCCAACTTCTGCCACAAATGAGCTTGGAAAGCACACTTCCAAGAAGGTTATAAAGGAGTTGTTGGAAAACCAACAATGAAATGAATAAGCTTGTAGTGGGCTTATGGAAAACTTCTCAAAATTATGAGGTGAAATGCTGCCAATAACGGAAACAATAGATTGGATTGATTTCAACAAGGAGACTAGAAACTTATTTCACCAGGATGATAAATGAAGAACTTGGGTCATTTATGAGAACCATAAATAGCAACATTCCCTAGGGAAGGTTTAGGTGAAATATGACACAAGATAACTCCAACAAAGAGATTGATGGATTTAAAATATCTCACTCTTGCTAGTTTTGAATCATGAAGCACGAACGGAAGTTGTCAAGAATGACATATCACCATCTCAAAAGATAAGGTAGAAAGAATTGCACTTTGAAATGAAAGAAGAAGAATACTTGAACTCCTCAGAACAAAACATGTGTCGAGCACCATGTTTAATTTTGAGTATATCTTGGCGGATCATACTCCGAGAGAAATCTTGAAGAACAATTGAAGAATGAAAAGAATCCTTGACAAAGCACCATGTAGAGCCTCCATGAAGAACTCCGGTACTAAAAGGATGATAAAAGGAAGAGAAGTTGAAAACACAAGGTGAAGCCTTGCGATGATTTAGATGGAGCATTGCGACGAGATAATGAGAAAACTTTGAACTCCGGAAAAGAAATATGAACAACTAGGAACCGAAAATTGATGTCATGAACGAACTCCAGAAGAGAGGATTAAACACTTGGATGAAACGATAAGAAGAATTACGTTATGCATATCCTCCACCAATTAAATTGATGACAAGCCGCATATTTGGCATACTAGTTATTCTCATAGAAAGGATAAAGAGAGATATAGCGTAAACTTGAGATAAGTCTTCAATGATCCACCGGTAGGATTTAACCAATGAATAAATTAATATGAGAACATAGGAAGAGGAATCTTGAACAAACCGCCATAAGAATTAAAAAATGAGCAAAAAAAGATAGCGAAACACCGGGAAGAATTAGAAAAAGAACGAAGATACTTGAGAGAATTGAGATACATGAGAACGAATAGATCAAGAGCTAACTAGAGGATACTTGAATGATGCACCAGAAGAATTCAAGAATGAGAGCTAAAAGCTGAGAATGAATAATCCTAAGATGATGGCCTTTGTTGGAATAAAATGGAAAGAACTCATCAAATGCTCCGGGTGGTTATGAGAAGAATTCTCGCAATCGAAAAAATATGAGGCATGGCAGCAAGCTTGAACTACGCATCTTTGGAAGAACGGGTAAGGATTTAAGAGGAAGTCTTCTTTGGTCTTCAAAATCCGAGAATGACGACGAGAAACACCATCAAAAATTGTTGAGGCACTTCGGAACAATAAGGGATAGAAATGTTGACCCAACGATGAAAATAATTTGAAAACAATCTTGGAGAAGGTATATGACTGATGAAAATCCATTCTTACGTCACATTTTAAAAAGAATTTGGAAATAACTCCCAAAAATTAGAAGAGTGAGGTAAGATCCTGGGAAAGACATGTGGGTTAGGCCCACTCAAGAGAAAACACCTTTGGAAATGATTGCTTAGGAAGAGATAGTGCACCGGTAAATATTAAATGGCTTGAATATGGTAAGAACCTTGAAATAGCTTGAAAGGATTAAGAATGGAAATGCGAAGCTTCTGAGATGTCTTCAGCACTTTAGATATGAATAGACAGAGGTGAATGATTAAGAGGTGCACTGGCGTGGGGAAGCATTTGAAACGGGGAAAGGGATATGATCAAAAAGGCTTGAATTGAATCCACCGGAGAAGAAAAGAGAACAAAGAATGATAAACTTGAAGCTTCCTTAGTACCTTCCTAAGAATCACCGGATAAGGACACTGACGGAAAAGAACGGAGAGACTTCCCAGCAAAGATAGAAGGATACTTGATTAAGAAATCTTAGTCCTTGAATAAAAGGGGTGGGAGGGCGGGAAAAACAAAGAAAACTTGGGACGGATGAAACAAACACCGTTGCAAAGAACTGAGAATTGATCTAGCAAATATTGAAAGGATAGGATTAACTTGAAGAGAAGCACACCGGTTGTAAAGAATTGACATGACAATCTCCATAAGAAAGAAGGATTAGCATCCACATAGAAATATGAGAACACCGCTTAGAGAAGGTATGGAATCAACACTTGACATTGAAGCAACTCGAATACCACAAACCAAAACAAATCAAAGGATTTGGCTTGCAGAATAAGCCAGAACAAACATATAATAGACTCCATACCATATCATGTGTCTGTTGGAAAGAATTCCTACGTTATACTTGAATTCCCACCTAAAAAACTCCCAAAACTTTCTAGTTATGCAATCTGGTGTTGAGGATACAGGGAGGCACAACATATATCACACAAATAACAAGCCCTACACTCCAACTATATCCATCCATCAACACATAACCAAGAAAACTCCGGAAATCGTGCACCTCAACCTTCGAAAAGCATCCGTTATACGAGTTATGGAAATACTCCCGAACTCCCGCCCTAGTACTGGGTGGCACAGAGGTTATCTCACCAACAAATGCATCAAAGAGATTTTCGATGTCGGTGAAGTCAGGTATTCCAGAACTGCAACGATAAAATTGTGATGACAACACCTCGGAGCTCAACTCCCTGAGACACTGCCACAACCCCTAAATGTCAGGAGGCACCAAGAACAATGTTCTCGTCACAAGAATATTGGAACGATTCCAAGATACCCTCATGATTCTAAAAAAATTCGTGAAATTTGAGGAGAGGAAAGTCAAAACATCTATGTCAGGAGGCCTCACCAGAGCGACAAAGGGAATGGGGAGTAAATAGAATCCTACTCTCCGATATATAATCCTAAGACTCGAAATATTTTCTTCTAGACTCAACAATGTCAGCGATTCGATCAAGCATGGGCTCCTAAGTCGGGGATGGCTCTGATTACCAACTTGTAACGCCCACGATGCAGCTATAGCTCCCATGTGTTGAGGCATCACTTAGAGACATAACCGCATAGTGGTTTTCTCGCAAGAAGGGTCATCTTCACAAACATCCCATGTAATGAATAAGACAGGGATAAATAGAGTTGGCTTACTATCGGTGTCGATACTGGCAGATCTCGGGTAGGGTGTCCCGAACTGTGCGTCTAGGCTGGATGGTAACAGGAGACAAGGGACATGAAGTTTTACCCAGGTTCGGGCCCTCTCGATGGAGGTAAAACCCTACGTCCTGCTTGATTAATATTGATGATATGGGTAGTACAAGAGTAGATCTACCACGAGATCGAGGAGGCTAAACCCTAGAAGCTAGCCTATGGTATGATTGTTGATGGGTACGTTGTCCTACGGACTAAAACCCTCTGGTTTATATAGACACCGGAGAGGGTTAGGGTTACACAAAGTCGGTTACAATGGTAGGAGATCTTCATATCCGTATCGCCAAGCTTGCCTTCCACGCCAAGTAAAGTCCCCTTCGGACATGGGACGGAGTCTTCAATCTTGTATCTTCATAATCCAATAGTCCGGCCAAAGGATATAGTCCGGCTATCCGGACACCCCCTAATCTAGGACTCCCTCAGTAGCCCCCGAACCAGGCTTCAATGATGATGAGTCCGGCACGCAGATTGTCTTCGGCATTGCAAGGCGGGTTCTCCTCCAAATTCCATGTACCTGTTGAATAAAGTCTGGTTTCTTGTAGATGTTTGCGCTCCTTGGCTTCTACGCCCAATAATGGCCACTTCCCACATGTCAAACGAATATGAAAAGTCTCAATGTTTTTACATTCACACCCCTAGCCGCGTAAATGAGCTTCCCTATTTAAGGGGACGAGGATTTAGATCCAATCCACACCTTCTCCCCTCCACGAGTGTTCATCAAAGCGCATCCGACAAAGGTCCATTCCACCATGGCCAGCCATCGCAACTCCTCCCCTCGCCCTTCCAGCCCTAAGCCTGGATATTGGGAGAGATGTTCCATCCCGCATAGCAAGCTAGTGACGCTCCAGACCAAGGGATTTCTCCCCCCGGCCTATATGGTCCCGGTTCGAGCCGGTCTTGCCGTCTACAACGGCGGAGAGCAAGCAGAGAATGCCCCTAATCCCTCCAAAGGAGAGCGAGTGTGCCTCGTCCCTTACTTAATAAGGGGGCTCGGATTTCCAATCCATCCATTTCTCCGGGGGCTGCTGGAGTTCTACGGCCTCCAGCTACATCATCTCATGCCTGCCTCAGTATTGCATATCGCGGGCTTTGTAGCCCTCTGCGAGCTGTTCTTGGGTGTTGAAGCTCATTTCGGACTGTGGAAGGAGCTATTTTGCCTCGTGCCCCGTTCCAAGAAGGGGTCAATGTATCAAGTGGGCGGAGCCGAAGTGTGGCGCATCGCCGGGACCGGATATCTGTCCGGAACCCCAAAGAAGGCGTCCGAAGACTGGCCCTTGGGATGGTTTTATATAGAAGACGTCCCGCTGCCGGATCCTGTCCGGATCGGCCTCCCTGAATTCAACAGTGCTCCCTTAAAGAAGTGCCTAAGCTGGCACCCACGGAGCCCTCAGAGGGGAGGTGACAGGGACATCCTTTACCTGATGGGCCGAATAAGATTGTTAGCCCATTCCGTACTAACCATGATCGGGGTTATGGCCGAATGCATTATGCGGGGGGTGCAGCCGCTTTAGTATAGAAGCCACCCCATGTGGGACTTCAACGGGGAGGAAGACGCCACCCGCTATGGCCATAAGGGGCCGGATTCAGCTGTCGCTCCACTAAAGATCTTGTCCACTTTGTATAAGGGAGAAGAGGAGGAATTTCTCCACGTCAACCCTCAGGGTGGATTCTCCATGCACAATCCCCCAAGCTGGGTAAGCGGCCGTATTTACTTGTCCAACCGTTTTGTATTCCTATTGTTAAATATTTGGTCTGACGACTTCAACGCAGGAACTGCGCCGGGCTGTTAAGGAAATAAGCAGCCCTCCTCCACAACCCGAGGACCCAGGACGGTCCCTCGACCTGGCCTCTCAAGAGGATCCAGACATATCTGTGGAGCTGATTGATGGAGTGGTTCATCAATTGAGCAAGGACAACGCCTTGGTGGCCATTACGGCCGATTACCTAGGGCTAATCCTGACGCCCCAGGTACCTGAGATCGAAGTCCCAATACCCTGAATAGGTATCCGCCCACTCGTGTTCAGTTTCCTGATCGCAACCGAACTTTGCAGGGGAGGTTTTTAAGGCGGAAGGCCGAACCTGCGGCGAAAAGCCAACGAGGGGCCGTAGGGCCCCGCGGGCAGAAAAGAAGTGCAGTCCGGACCAAGGCGTCAGCTCAAAGGTATGGCGCGCCCCCTTATCCCAGGTGTTATACCTTCGAGGCATATTGACACTTGCGCTCTTTTCAGGACAAAGAGACCTCGCCGGACTATATCCGGAGAGGCTGCCAATCGCGCCTCCACCAGCTAGGCTCCAAAGCCTGATCTGGAGGCGGAGGCGAACGCAAGGCACGCGCCAGACGCTCCTCCGACAGAGGATGTGGATGGGTTGTCTGCCACCAACTCTGAGGTGGAGAGTGCCATGAACCACAAGTGTCGCCGGACAATTCTTCGCGATGCTTGTTTCTCCCAAGGGGCGTTAGATGCCTTCAACTTGGGAGATGCGTACCTCTGTGCCGCTCAAAATGGTCTAGCCAGAGCCACGAAGCAGTATGTAAAAGACATACGAATAAGAAAATTCGGGTAATTATATGTATATACCAGTAGCCCCCGAGACTTAGAACAGTTAGAATAACTGTTTTAAGGATCATTTCTTATGCAGGTTCTTACAGAAAAGAATTCCCTACTGTCCAAGGAGCTGGCAGAGTGCAAAGCCCAACTTGAGGCCGCACTAGCCGCAGCAGGGGAGCCCAAGAATACCCCCTCCGGTAATATACACTTTGAAAGATAAGTATTTTGCGAAGCACGGCATTGGTGCGAATCTGACAAATGAAATTGCAGATGGCGCCGGATTGAATCCGGAAAGGCAACACCTCCTACGCCAGCTAAAGGCTGGTGAGAAGGTGCTGACAAAGGTGAGGCGGGATAAGAACGATCTCCAAGATGCCAACACCAAGCTGGGCGTCGAGCTGAAAGATGTTCATGCTCAGCTGTCAGACTCTGTGAAGGAGAATTAGCAGCTTCGGCGCGGCATATTTAGTAAGTGCTTGAACGAACCTTTGAAAGAAAGTTCAGCGGCGAAGTCGACTAACAGAGCAATGTCTGTAGGTGTGCTAACATGTCATCCTGCAGAGGAGATGCCCAGTTCTACGGGTGACCTTCTTCCCGAGCTCTCGCAACTACTCGATCGAGTTCGGCAGGCGATGCAAGGCGTCGCCCAGGCCCTCTAGCCATCTGCCTCCATGTCCGAAGGTCTTGGAGAACTTGCGGAGCAGCTAAAGGGAGCACGGCGGCGCTTCCGATTGTGGAAGATATCAGCCTGCCATCAAGGCGCTAGGGAGGCTGGGCCATGGTGAAGACGCGGTACACAAAGGCTGACCCCAACCACATGGCCGAGGTCGGTCCTGTAGGGCTCGATGGGAAGGAGATCCCTGTAAGCTTAGTATATGGCCAAGTAGAGTTGGCCGCAAAGTATTCCTAGCAGGACTGTAAATTAGACAGCCTGTTAGATGGTATTGAAGAGGAATACAATCAGTCAAAATGACTATGTACTTTAATTGACATTTATAATGCCTTCTAGCCGGATTGTAGATCATTTGTCATGGCCGACCTTTTAGCTTCAGCCTCGGGACCTGACGGTCCGGAGTGTGTCAGAATTTCCATGCGGTTATATAGGAACATGGGAATGCATGGAGACCAGGCGTAGGGGTCATTAGGGCTTGAACAGACAAGTGCCCGACTAGTTATGTTATATTACATGGTTAGTAAGAAACATCTTCCAAGGAGAATAGTTCTGTTAGGGGTTCCTTTCCCTGGGAGGCATGCCCTAAGGTGCATGTCCATGCTGCGAAAAGAAACGCAGGAAAAACATCTGGGGGCGTATAGATGAAAATAAAAAAAAGATCATCTTTAGTTCACCGACCGAATATTCCCTTAAGAACGCTAGCTTTCGGCTTCACCCAGTCTGAGGTACACGTCCGGCTGACCCGGTAGTAACAATCACAAAGGTGCTCCCTTTACCACCTAGCCGAACAATCGAGAACATAGGGGTAAGCACAGGAGCCAGGCAACCCAGCTTGGCCAAAACTTAAGTCATATCGATGCATATAATGGTGAAAGGTACATGCGGAAGTGTGACACATGTGTTGGGCATGAAACCCATATGAATAAGCTTCTATTTAAAGAAACCCCCGGGTTTAATGAGCGCAGATAGCGCGTCACTTTATGAGCCTTTAGAGGCTATAAGAGAGAGAGAGAGAAGAAAAAGAAAAATGTAAGACAGAAAATATATAAAAAATGGACAGAGGAAGGAGACGAACACAGAGTCCGGCGCTAGGCATAGAATCTTCGGAGACGGGCTGTGTTCCATGGGTTTGGCTCGAGTCGGTTATCCGATGCATCCCGCAGGCGGTACGCTCCACCAGTCAGCACTTGGTCAATCATGAAGGGACCTTCCCACTTGGGCTTGAGTTTGTCCTTTTTCTTGTCCGATAGTAGTAGAACTATTTTTGCCAACGTTGTAATTTTTGGCCCGTACTTCTCTGCTTTGGTATCTTTGAGCCTGCTATTGATAGAATGCGGAACGGGCTTTTGCCACGTCACGCTCCTCCTCCAATGCGTCCAAGCTGTACTGCCGATCGAGCTCGGCTTCTCTTTCTTCATACATGCGCACTCGAGGTGAGTCATGAATTATATCACAAGGTAAACTGCCTCTGCGCCGTACACCATAAAGAATGGTGTGTATCCGGTGGTGCGATTCGGTGTGGTCCGCAGTCCCTAGAGTACGGAGTCGAGCTCCTCTACCCAGTGCGTGTTAGATTCCTTGAGGGACCGCACTAATCTGGGTTTGATGCCGCTCATGATAAGACCATTTAACGTTCGACCTGGCCGTTAGTTTGTGGGTGATAGACGGAAGCATAATCGAGCTTGATGCCCATGTTTTTGCACCAGAGTTTTACCTCTTCGGCCGTGAAGTTCGTGCCGTTGTCAGTGATGATGCTATGGGGGACGCCGTAACGGTGTACAACCCCGGATATAAAGTCTATCACCGGTCCGGATTCGGCCATCTTAACAGGCTTGGCTTCTATCCATTTGGTGAACTTATCCACCATGACCAGTAAGTATTTTTGCTTGTGGGTTCCGCCTTTAAGGGGTCCAACCATGACAAGCCCCCAGACCGTGAAGGGCCAAGTAATGGGGATAGTTTGGAGGGCGGTGGGTGGCATATGGCTTTGGTTTGCAAAGAGCTGGTAACCGGTGCATCGTTGGACTAAGTCCTGAGCGTCTGCCTGGGCCGTCGGCCAATAAAAGCCTGTATGGAAGGCCTTGCTTACAAGGGACCGGGCTGCAGCGTGATGACCGCCGAGTCCGGCATGAATTTCAGCCAGGAGGTTCCACCCCTCCTTTTCGGAGATGCACCTTTGAAGGACTCCGGTAGTGCTTTTCTTATTAAGCTCTCCCTCGTGGACTCTGTAGGCTTTGGATCGCCGCACTATGCAGTGTGCCTCATTTTGGTCCTCGGGGAGTTCCTGCCTAGTAAGGTAGGCAAGGAATGGTTCTATCCACGGGGCGATGACGGCCATTATTACGTGGGTTGAAGGTGTTATTTCATTGGCAGAGCCTCTGATTGTGTCGGAATGTTCGGTGTCGGGCAGTGCGGTTGGGTCCGGGCTGTTATTGTTCGGCTCCCCCTCCCATACTACGGATGGCTTGAACAACCTTTCCAAGAAGATGTTGGGGGGGGACTACATCGCGTTTTGCGCCGATGCGTGCCAGGACATCTGCCGCCTGATTATTTTCCCGGGCTATATGGTGAAATTCAAGCCCTTCGAACCGAGCTGACATTTTTAGGACGGCGTTGCGGTAAGCTGCCATTTTTGGATCCTTGGCATCGACGTCTCCATTGATTTGGGATATTGCGAGGTTCGAGTCCCCACGCACCTCTAGGCGTTGGATGCCCATGGATACTGCCATCTGGAGACCATGTAAAAGGGCCTCATATTCGGCTGCATTGTTGGAGTCCGTGTACATAATCTGTAGTACATATTGAACTGTGTCTCCTGTGGGGGACGTCAAAATGATGCCCGCCCCTAGTCCGGCCAACATCTTGGAGCCGTCAAAATGCATGATCCAATTTGAATATGTGCCGTATTCTTTAGGGAGTTCGACCTCCGTCCATTCTATGACGAAGTCAGCCAAGACTTGCGACTTGATGGTTCATCGTGGCTTATAAGTTAAGTGGTACTTCCGAGGCTTATAAGTTATGTCACACGGGAGGAGCTCAATGGCCCATTTTGCAATCTGGCCCGTTGCGTCATGGTTGTTTATAATATCGTTAAGTGGTACTTCCGAGGCTACTGTTATTGAACACTCTAGAAAGTAGTGCCGTAGCTTCCGGGATGCCATGAATACCGCGTACGCAATCTTTTGATAATGCGGGTACCATGATTTGCAGGGAGTGAGGACAGTGGACACGTAACAGACCGGCTTTTGAAAGGGGGAATTTGTGTCCGTCCGCTTCTCGTTCGACGACGAGCACTGCGCTTACAACCTGATGTGTTGCTGCAATTTATAATAGCATTGGTTCGCCAATGTTTGGTGCGGCCAGGACTGGGTTTGTTGCCAGTATGTCTTTTATTTCGTTGAGCCCGGCCGTGGCTGCATCCGTCCATTTGAAGTGTTCGGTGCGCCGAAGGAGGCGGTAAAGGGGTAGGGCCTTTTGTCCCAAGCGGGAGATAAAGCGGCTTAAAGCCGCCACGCATCCGGTTAACTTTTGTATTTGTTTGAGGTCCTTTGGGATATCTAGTTGCGACAGAGCTCGAATCTTGGCCGGATTTGCTTCAATTTCTCTACAGGATACTATGAAGCCCAAGAGTTTTCCGGCTGGAACGCCGAAAACGCATTTTTCCAGGTTGAGCTTGATGTCGTATGTTCGGAGGTTATCGAATGTGAGCCTCAAGTCGTCTACTAGAGATTCAACATGTCTTGTTTTGACGACCACATCATCTACATATGCCTCCACTGTTTTGCCGATCTGGCTTGCCAGACATGTCTGAATCATGCGCTGATATGTTGCGCCGGTGTTTTTGAGCCCGAAGGGCATTGTGTTGAAGCAGAATGGCCCGTATGGTGTGATAAATGCGGTTGCGGATTGGTCTAGTTCTGCCATCTTGATTTGATGGTAGCCAGAATATGCGTCGAGGAAACACAACGAATCGTGTCCTGCGACAGCGTCGATAATTTGATCGATGCGGGGGAGGGGGAAGGGATCCTTTGGGCAAGCCTTGTTAAGGTCTTTAAAATCAACACACAGGCGCCAGGATTTGTCCTTCTTTGGTACCATCACCAGGTTTTCTAGCCAGTCTGGATGTTTTATATCTCTGATGAATCCGGCCTCCAAGAGCTTTGCTAGCTCCTCTCCCATGGCCTGTCTCTTAGGTTCGGAAAAATGCCGAAGAGCCTGTTTGACAGGTTTGAATCCTGCTTGGATATTTAAGCTGTGCTCGGCCAGCCTGTGTGCGATTCCTGGCATGTCTGAAGGGTGCCAGGCGAAAATGTCCCAGTTCTCTCGTAGGAACTCTCGCAATGTGGCATCGACATCAGGGTTTAACTGTGCCCCAATGGAAGCTGTTTTATTGGGGTCCGTTGGATGGACTTGGAATTTGAATATTTCGTCCGCCGTTTTAAAGGAGGTGGACTTGGATCTTTTGTCGAGTACCACATCGTCCCTATTCACCATAGAGCGCAGCGCAGTTAGCTCCTCAGCCGCTAGGGCTTCGGATAGTGCCTCGAGGAACAGTGCAGCTGTCTTGTTTTCGGCGCGGAGTGCTATGTCCGGATCACTAGCGAGAGTGATGATCCCGTTAGGCCCGGGCATCTTGAGCTTCATGTACTCGTAATGGGGTATTGCTTGGAAGATTGTAAACGCTTCCCTCCCTAGCAGAGCGTGATAACCGTTGCTGAACGGAGCCACCTGGAATGTGACCTCTTCGGACCTGTAATTATCCAGCGTGCCGAACACCACATCTAGTGTGATTTTTCCTGTACAACGTGCTTCCTGACTAGGGATTATTCCTCTAAAGGTTGTGCTGCTTCGCTCAATGCGGTTCCAGTCTATTTCCATTTTTTGAAGGGTCTCCTCATAAATGAGGTTCAATCCGCTGCCGCCGTCCATGAGTACCTTGGTAAGGCAAAAGATGTCCACTATTGGACTGAGGACCAATGCGGCTCGTGCTCGGGCTGTTCGGGATTTAGGTTCATCACTGGCGTTAAAGGTAATAGCCGTGTCACTCCATGGGTTTATTGTTGCTACTTGGTAGACTTCGGCAAGGCTGCGGATTGTCCTTTTTCGCATATTATTTGATGCTAAAGTCTCGAAGACTGTTAATACCGTATTGGCGTCTTTGGGGTGGCTTTCTGTGGCCTCCGAAATTAGGAGATGCCACTTGCCGAAGTATCCAACATGCTCTGAGGTAGTGAGTTGGTGTGGCGTCCTCTGTACTATGAATTTTATAGGGTCCATTAAGCCATCCTTCTAGTACGGTTCCATGCCCTGTAGAGGGGCTTTGCTTTTTAATGCTTGACCCGGGTGACTGGTGATGATGCACCCTTTTATTTCGGACTAGGTTTGTATTCAGGGCCGGATTGTCCCAAAATTTTATTTCGGTTTTCCAGGCGCTTTCCATCGCACAGTACTTTCATACAATGGACGCCAAGTCAGCCAAGCGTGTAATATCACGTCGACTTATGGCGTTGAGTATTCCCTTGTCCGTGCAATTATTGCAGAAGATTGAGATTGCGTCTTCCTCGCGGCAGTCCCTTAACCTGTTCTTAACCAGGAGGAATCTGGCCCAGTAATGATGTACTGTTTCATTGGGTTCTTGCCTGATTTTGGATAGATCTCTTATGTTGGGGTGGGTGGGTGGAATTAAATCCGAAGCCTCACCCCATCTAAGGCTCAGAGGCCGAGGAATTTCCGATCTCGAAAATTTGGATTCCTGGATGTTGTCCAATGAATCCAGCCCGTCGCCTGACTCTAAATTCAGGTCTTGAGTGATATCCTCCCCTCCGCGGGTATCCGGCTTGGAGGGATCGGGAATCCGGACGTAGCAAGTCCTTAAAATAGATGAAGGGTCGCCGCACTGTCCCTCTACCACGGCGACGTGATGGGTGACTTGGGGAGAGTTAATCTCTCTCAGATCGGGTTTAGGCCTAATCTGGTCGTAATTCGTGGCGACTCCCAGGGCGGCGAAGCGATCCAAGAGCTTGTTTATGGAGGAGAGCTCCATTGGATCTAACTGCTCGGTGAGTTCCGAGCTGACATGAAGATTGTTTTCGATGGCTGGAGAGGTCATCGTCGGCGTAGAAGCCGAACAGGCGGTCATAAGAAAACCACCTAGCCGAAGGGTTTGGCCGACAGCCAAAGCTCCCTTAGCAACGGTGTTGTCTTTAAAGACGGGGCGAGGCATCCTTCCTGATGGTGACGACACAGAGGAACTCTCAGTGAAAGCACCAATGTCGGTGTCAAAACCGGTGGATCTCGGGTAGGGGGTCCCGAACTGTGCGTCTAGGCCAGATGGTAACAGGAGACAAGGGACACGAAGTTTTACCCAGGTTCGGGCCCTCTCGATGGAGGTAAAACCCTACCTCCTGCTTTATTAATATTGATGATATGGGTAGTACAAGAGTAGATCTACCACGAGATCGAGGAGGCTAAACCCTAGAAGCTAGCCTATGGTATGATTGTTGATGGGTACGTTGTCCTACAGACTAAAACCCTCCGGTTTGTATCGACACCGGAGAGGGTTAGGGTTACACAAAGTCGGTTACAATGGTAGGAGATCTTCATATCCGTATCGCCAAGCTTGCCTTCCACGCCAAGGAAAGTCCCCTCTGGACATGGGACGGGATCTTCAATCTTGTATCTTCATAATCAAACAGTCCGGCCAAAGGATATAGTCCGGCTGTCCGGACACCCCCAAATCTAGGACTCCCTCACTTACACTCGCCACATCACACAATACATAAATAATTTATACATCATCCAAAATACACTCATAGACCGATTACGGTCAAATCCGAATGAAAAGGAAGATAACCCCAAATGCTAGATCCCCGATCGTCCCAATTGGGCTCCACTACAGATCATCAGGAAACTACACATAGTAACGACCAAGGTCCTCGTCGAACTCCCACTTGAGTTCGGTAGCATCACATGCACTGGTATCATCGGCACCTGCAACTGTTTGGAAGTATCCGTGAGTCACGAGGACTTAGCAATCTCACACCCGCGAGATCAAGACTATTTAAGCTTATGGGTAGGATAAGGTAATGAGGTGGTGTTGCAGCAAGCGCTAAGAAAATAAGGTGGCTAACATACGCAAATAAGAGTAAGATGAGAAGCTACGCAATAGTCGTGAAGCTAGAAGCGATCAAGAAGTGATCCTGAAACTACTTACCTTCAAACATAACCCAAAACCGTGTTCAGTTACCGGACTCCGCCGAAAAGAGACCATCACGCCTACACACGCGGTTGATTCATTTTAATTAAGTAAAGTGTCAAGTTCTCTACAACCGGATATTAACAAATTCCCATCGCCACATAACCGCGGGCACGGCTCTCGAAAGTTTATACCCTACAGGGGTGTCCCAACTTAGCCCATCACAAGCTCTGACGGTCAATGAAGGATATTCCTTCTCCCGGGAAGACCCGATCAGTCTCGAAATCCAGGTTACAAGACATTTCAACAATGGTAAAACAAGACCAGCAAAGCCGCTTGAATGTGCCGACAAATCCCGATAGAAACTGCACATATCTCGTTCTCAGGGCACACTCGATGAGACATCCTACGAGTAAAACCAACCCTCAAGTTTCCCTAAGGTGGCCCCGCAGTCTACTCGGTTCGAACCAACACTCAGAGGAGCACTGGCCCGGGGGGTTAAAATAAAGATGACCCTCGGATCTGCAGAACCCAAGGGAAAGTTATAGGTTCTTAGGCAAATGTAAAAACAAGGTTGGTCCTTGCTAGAGGAGTTTTATTAAAGGTAAACTGTCAAGGTGGTCCATAACCCCAACCGCGTAAGGAACGCAAAATCAAGGAACATAACACCGGTATGATGGAAACTAGGGCGGCAAGAGTGGAACAAAACACCAGGCATAAGGCCAAGCCTTACACCCTTTACCAAGTATGTAGATGCATTAATTAAAATAAGAGATAATGTGATATCCCAACATATCCATGTTCCAACATGGAACAAGCTTCAACTTCACCTGCAACTAACAACGTGATAAGAGGGTCTGAGCAAAAGTGGTAACATAGACAAACAACGGTTTGCTAGGAGGTGGTTCAGAGGCTTGACATGGCAATATGGGAGGCATGATATAACAAGTGCTAGGTAGCGCGACGTAGCGATATAATGAACAACTAGCAAGCAAAGATAGAAGTTATGTCGAGGGTATGGTTATCTTGCCTGCAAAGTTCTCCAAGTTGTCGAAATATTGCTCCTCGTTAGCGTACTCAAGCGGTTCCTCATTCACTAACTCGTCTCCTGGCTCTACCCAAAGCAAGAGCACAAGCAATGTGACAACAATGAATCACGGTGCAATGCACAAGCAACATGATGCAATACATGGAATGATATGCAAGATATGACGTGCAATGCATATGGGTATTTTGGAAGGAAAAGGATGATCAAGGCATCAACTTGTCAAAACAAGTGTGTCGCTGGAAAGATGAGGTGATTTCGGTCGAAATCGATATAAGGATCACCAGAAACGGATGCACGGTTTGCAAATGACAAGCAAAACAAGAATGATACAAATCCACGATTAACGGCATCATAGCACTTAGAATGCAACAAGAAACTATGCTACAACACTCCAACATAGCAAAAAAGCATATGACCATAAAGTACACATGAAGATATACAAATCATGAACACTGAGCTCCTACTTGTTCTCACTAGAACAAGCTCAAAATAGCATGGCAAAATTGCAAATGATATCAACTTCATAGACTTAGAGAAAATACTAATCACGACAAAACAACATCAGGAAGCAATGTTCAGAGCTAGCAAACATCATGCTGCAGGAACATATCATGGCTAACAAAGGCATGGCATGCTAGTACTGAGCACATAGAACAAAACTCCCTTACTGAACTTTACCCAAAGAGGCATGGAAAATGATGTGGCACCCGTGTTGATCTTGAAATAACAAAGACCGGAGAGGTATATTTATATAAGCAGGCATCTGGTGATCATCACATGTTTTAAATGATTTATATATATACTGATGAATCGATATTTCTTCTTTCAGCCCTTCGGATCGAGCAAATCTTCTACAGGCAGCAGGACAGTGCGAGGCCCGGCCAAAAAGTTGAAGGAGGGCGTAAAGTACAACATCGAGGCCATCAAATTTAATGGTGAACCAAGCCAGCCTAAGAACATTTTGAACAAGTTCGTTCCTCAGTGCGGAGTTCTTGTGAAGGACCAAATCCCGATCTCCATTCAAGAATGGGAAAGACTAGCAAAGCAACGTCCAGATCTTACTTTTGTCGACCAAAGAGCAAAAGATCGGCTTTTGGAATCTATCATGGAACATTTCACCCTACCAGATCATTTCACAGTTTCAGATGTGCAGAGAGTCAAGGATGCTGCTCTTAGGAATATGGAAATTGCATTCAATACCCACAAGAAAACTATATGGGCCAAGTACATCGATGGAGGAAAGAAGACTCCAGAATTCATGATAACACTAGAGAAGCAAAGAGATCACTGGCCCGCTTTCGTGTAATTCAGGAAATCGGAATTAGCTAAGGAATGGTCGAGAGTAAACAAGCTCAATGCCGCGAAAAAGGAGCATTTCCATATGCTGGGGCTAGGTTGCTACACGGTGGCCCGGCCTAAGTGGGATAAGTTTAGGCAACAAATGTTGGATGCAGGGGTCACTCCAGTTACATTGAGCTGGCCTGACACGTGCAGGACTTGGTTTTACACGCATGGGGGGAAGTTGGACCCGCAGATAGGGCAGGTTCTGGAGAAGGCAAGTCTTTAAGGAGCCAATGTCGCTTTACTTCTTGCAATAGAAGAGGCTCGAACGGGGGTGTTCATGCCCAACAGAGAGAACGACGAGCTTACACGCACCTTGGGAAATCCTGAACACCCGAGAAGAACACGAGGCGAAGGCGTGGTTCCATGGTATAGGGGTTTGCGGACTGGAACGCTGATACGTCTCCAATGTATCTATAATTTTTGATTTCTCCATGCTATTATATTATCTATTTTGGATGTTAATGGGCTTTATTTTAAACTTTTATATCATTTTTGGGACTAACCTACTAATCGGAGGCCCAACCCAAATTGCTGTTTTTTTTGCCTATTTTAGGGTTCCGAAGAAAAGGAATATCAAACGGACTCCAAACGGAATGAAACCTTCAGGAACGTTATTTTCTCAACAAACGTGATCCAGGAGACTTGGAGTGGCCATCAAGAAACAAGGGAGGAAGGCACGAGGCAGGGGGGTGCGCCTACCCCCCTGGGCGCGCCCTCCACCCTCGTGGGCCCTCCGTTGATCCGCCCTCGTGGGCCCTCTGTTGCTCCACTTTTTATCAATGGGAATCTTAATAATTTTGAAGAATATGATTCCAAATTTTTTTGTTATTTACTCGATGAATCTTTGAAAGATGCTTGGGATAGACTATTAAGGATCCAGGCCAGCTATGTTCCCCAATACGAAATTGAAATTTACTTAAAGAGCTTTCATGTTGCCCTACCTTCTTTGTTTAAGCATGTCCTAGATTCTATTTTTGAAGAAGGTTTTCTTGAAGGGGATGCCGTAGATACTTATGAAAATATGAAAACCATATTTGGGCACCCCATGAATGAGAGGGTTGAATCCACATCTCTTTTGCTCTCCTACCAAAACGAATCTACCAAAGAGATGAAAGCTAGCTTAGATGCAAATTTCCGTAAAATGCTTAATCTTTCTTCTGCCATTAACAACCATTTTCTTTATAAAAATAGAAATATTAATGCCATAGATAATAAGTTTTCTCTTTTCTTCCCTAAAACCAAAGATGTCAACACCTAAATCTATCTTCGCTTTTATGCCTAGCTAGGGGCGTTAAACGATAGCGCTTGTTGGGAGGAAACCCAATTTTATTTTTATTCCTTGATTTTTGCTCCTGTTTAGTAATAAATAATTTACCTAGCCTCTATTTTGGTTGTGTTTTTTGTGTTTAATTAGTGTTTGTTCCAAATAGAACCGTTGGGGAGACTTGGGGAAAGTCTTTTTGATCTTGCTGTAGAAAACAGAAACTTTAGCGCTCACAAGAATAGCTTCCATTTTTATTTGGAAGGTGATATTTAGTTAAATTTTTTTGCGTATGATTAATAGATAAATTCCTCACGTCAATCATTTCATTTTATAATTTTTGGGGTTCCAGAACTTGCATTAGCTACAGATTACTACAGACTGTTCTGTTTTTGACAGATTCTGTTTTTCTTGTGTTGTTTGCTTATTTTGATGAATCTATGGCTAGTAAAAGAGTTTATAAACCATAGAAAAGTTAGAATAAAGTAGGTTTAACACCAATATAAATAAATAATGAGTTCATTGCAGTACCTTGAAGTGGTGTTTTGTTTTCTTTCGCTAACGGAGCTCACGAGAATTTCTATTTTGAGTTTTGTGTTGTGAAGTTTTCATGTTTTGGGTAAATATTGGATGGATTATGGAACAAAGAGTGGCAAGAGCCTAAGATTGGGGATGCCCATGGCACCCCAAGGTAAAATCCAAGGACACCAAAAAGCCTAAGCTTGGGGATGCCCCGGAAGGCATCCCCTCTTTCATCTTCGTTTATCGGTAACTTTACTTGGCGCTATATTTTTATTCACCACATGATATATGTTTTGCTTGGAGCGTCTTGTATGATTTGAGTCTTTGCTTTTTATTTTACCACAATCATACTTTCTGTACACACCTTTTGAGAGAGATTCACATGATTTGAAATTTATTATAATACTCTATGTGCTTCACTTATATTATTTTGAGAGTCCTTTAGAACAACATGGCAATAATAAAAACTTTCATATAAGTGCATTGAATACTATGAGAAGTTTTATACTTGATAATCATTCTGAGATATGGAGATGGTGATATTAGAGTCATGCTAGTTTAGTAGTTGTGAATTTGAGAAATACTTGTGTTGAAGTTTGTGATTCCTGTAGCATGCACGTATGGTGAACCGTTATGTGATGAAGTCAGAGCATGATTTATTTATTGATTGTCTTCCTTATGAGTGGTGGTCGGGGACGAGCGATGGTCTTTTCCTACCAATCTATCCCCCTAAGAGCATGCGCATAATACTTTGCTTTGATAACTTGTAGATTTTTGCAATAAGTATGTGAGTTCTTTATGACTAATGTTGAGTCCATGGATTATACGCACTCTCACCCTTCCACCATTGCTAGCCTCTCTAGTATCGCGCAACTTTCGCCGGTACCATAAACCCACCATATACCTTCCTCAAAACAGCCACCATACCTACCTATTATGGCATTTCCATAGCCATTCTGAGATATATTGCCATGCAACTTTCCACTGTACCGTTATTATGACACGCTTCATCATTGTCATATTTCTTGCATGATCATGTAGTTGACATCGTATTTGGGGCAAAGCCACCGTTCATAATTCTTTCATACATGTCACTCATGCATCATTGCAAATCCCGGTACACCGCCGAAGGCATTCACATAGAGTCATATTTTGTTCTAAGTATTGAGTTGTAATTCTTGAGTTGTAAGTAAATAAAGTGTGATGATCATCATTATTAGAGCATTGTCCCAAGTGAGGAAAGAATGATGGAGACTATGATTCCCCCACAAGTCGGGATGAGACTCCGGACGAAAAATAAAAAAAAGGAAAAAAGAGGCCAAAAAAAGAAGGCCCAAAAAATGAGAGAAAAAGAGAGAAGGGACAATGTTACTATCCTTTTTCCACACTTGTTCTTCAAAGTAGCACCATGTTCTTCATATAGAGAGTCTCCTATGATATCATTTTCATATACTAGTGGGAATTTTTCATTATATAACTTCGCTTGTGTATTCCAATGATGGGCTTCCTCAAAAACGCCCTAGGTCTTAGTGAGCAAGCAAGTTGGATGCACACCCACTTAGTTTCTTTTGTTGAGCTTTCAAATACTTATAGCTCTAGTGCATCCATTGCATGGCAATCCCTACTCACTCACATTGACATTTGTTGATGGGCATCTCCATAGCCCGTTGATACGCCTAGTCGATGTGATACTATCTTCTCCTTTTTGTCTTCTCCACAACCACCATTCTAGTCCACCATAGTGCCATATCCATAGTGCCATATCCATATCCATTGAAAAAGTTTGAG
This sequence comes from Triticum aestivum, assembly GCF_018294505.1. Taxonomy (NCBI): domain Eukaryota; kingdom Viridiplantae; phylum Streptophyta; class Magnoliopsida; order Poales; family Poaceae; genus Triticum; species Triticum aestivum. Next base: position 280,496,266 of record NC_057803.1, on the reverse strand, counting down.
ACCATCAAAAGTATAAAATAATTGCTTGGCTTGTCATCGGGGTTGTGCATGATTTAAATATTTTGTGTGGTGAAGATAGAGCATAGCCAGACTATATGATTTTGTAGGGATAACCTTGAGAGGTTAAACACTTTTGAGAAAAGAATACAAGGAGATGAACGAAGTTGAAAACACTCCATTAGAAAATAGGAACAAGGAACATTGCGAAAACCTTGGGGTTGTAAAGACATGAATGAAGAGCTCCAGCGACAAGGAAGGACATGTAACCACTCTGGTTGAAACGGAATAAGCGAGGAATGGGAACGAAAGGATGCAGGAAGCACTCCGGTAGAAAAAGAGAAGAAAAACTTGACAAAATGGGAAGAACATGAAAAGAAGACACGACACTCCAGTTAAAAGGATAAGAACGAAAAGAACACGATCCTCACAATTCGAGATGATTAGTGAAAAGAGCAATACCACAATGCCTTCGGAAGAAATAATAGAAGATAGATCATTGGACAAAAGAATGGAGAAGAAAATGCCAAGTTCTACAACAAATGAGCTTGGAAAGCACCCTTCCAAGAATGTTATAACGGAGTTGTTGGAAAACGAACAACAAAGTGAATAAGCTTGTAGTGGGCTTATGGAAAACTTCTCAAAATTATGAGGTGAAATTTTGCCACTAACGGAAACAATAGATTGGATTGATTTCAACAAGGAGACTAGAAACTTATTTCATCGGGAGGATAAATGAAGAACTTGGGTCATTTATGAGCACCATAAATAGCAACATTCCTTATGGAATGCTTTAGGTGAAATATGACACAAGATAACTCCAACGAAGAGATTGATGGCTTTAAAATATCTCACTATTGCTAGTTTTGAATCATGAAGCACGAACGGAAGTTGTAAAGAATGACATATCACCATCTCAAAAGATAAGGTAGAAAGAATTGCACTTCGAAATGCAAGAAGAAGAATACTTGAACTCCTCAGAACAAAACATGTGTTGAGCACCATGTTTAATTTTGAGTATAGCTTGGAGGATCATAACTCCAAGAGAAATCTTGAAGAACAATTGAAGAATGGAAAGAATCCTTGACGAACCACCATGTAGAGCCTCCATGAAGAACTCCAGTACTAAAAGGATGATAAAAGGAAGAGAAGTTGAAAACACAAGGTGAAGCCATACGATGATTTAGATGGAGCTTTGCGACGAGATAATGAGAAAACTTTGAACTCCGGAAAAGAAATATGAACAACTAGAAATCGAGAATTGATATCATGAAAGAAATCCGAAAGAAAGGATTAAACACTTGGATGAAACAATAATAAGAATTACGTTATGTGTATCCTCCACCAATTAAATTGATGACAAGCAAAGGATTTGGCATACTACTTATTCTCATAGGAAGGATAATGAGAGATATAGTGTAAACTTGAGAAAAGTCTTCAACGATTCACCGGTAGGATTTAACCAACGAATAAATTAATATGAGAACAGGAGAAGAGGAATCTTGAACAAACCGCCGTAAGAATTAAAAACAAACGAAGAAAAGATAGCGAAACACCAAGAAGAATTAGAAAAGGAACGAAGAGACTTGAGAGAATTGAGATACATGAGAATGAATAGATCAAGAGCTGACTAGAGGATACTTGAACGATGCACCGGAAGAATTCGAGAACGGGAGCTGAAAGCTGAGAATGAATAAACCTGAAATGATGGCCTTCCTTGGAATAAAATGGAAAGAACTCATGAAATCCTCCAGGTGGTTATGAAAAGAATTATCGCAATCAAAAACAATTATGAGAGAATGACAACAAGTTTGAACTACGCATATTTGGAAGAACGGGTAAGGATTTAAGAGGAACTCTTCTTTGGTCTTCAAAATCCGAGAATGACGACGAGAAACACCACCAAGAATTGTTGAGGCACTTCGGAACAATAAGGGATAGAAATGTTGAGGCAACAATGAAAAGAATTTGAAAACGATCTTGGAGAAGGTATATGACTAATGAATATCCCTTCTTACATCACACTTTTAAAAGAATTTGGAAATAACTCCCAAAAAATAGAAGTCAGGTATGGTCCTAGGAAAGACCTGTGGGTTAGGGCCCATTCAAGAGAAAACACCATTGGAAATGATTTCTTAGGAAGAGATAATGCACCGGTAAGTTTTAAATGGCTTGAATAAGGTAAGAACCTCGAAATAGCTTGAAAGGATTAAGAATGGAAACGCGAATCTTCTGAGATGTCTTCAGCACTTTAGATACGAATAGACAGAGGTGAATGATTAATAGGTGCACCGGCATGGGGAAGCATTTGAAACGGGAAACGGGGAAAGCGATATGATCAAAAAGGTTTGAATTGAATCCACCGGAGAAGAAAAGAGAACAAATAATGATAAACTTGAAGCTTCCTTAGTATCTTCCTGAGAATCAACGGATAAGGACATTGACGAAAAAGAATGGAGAGACTTCCCATCAATAAAAAGGATACTTGATTAAGAAATATGAGTCCTTGAATAAAAGGGGTGGGAGGGCAGGAAAAACAAAGACAACTTGGGGCGGATGAAAAGAACACCGTTGCAAAGAACTGAGAATTGATCTAGCAAATATTGAAAGGATAGGATTAACTTGAAGGGAAGCATACCGGTTGTAAAGAATTGACATGCCAATCTTGATAAGCAAGAAGGATTAGCATCCACATATAAATATGAGAACACCGCTTAGAGAAGGTATGGAATCAACACTTGACATTGAAGCAACTCGAATACCACAAACCAAAACAATCAAAGGATTTGGCTTGCAGAATATACCAAAACAAACATATGATAGACCCCATATCGTATCATGTGTCTGTTGTAAAGAATTCCTACGTTATACTTAAATTCCCACCTAAAAAACTCCCGAAACTTTTTGGTTATGTAATTTGGTGTTGGGGATACAGGGAGGCACAATATATATCACACAACTAACAAGCCCTACGCACTAACTGTATCCATCCGTCAACACATAACCAAGAAAACTCCGGAAATCATGTACCTCAACCTTCGAAAAGCATCCGTTATACGAGTTATGGCAATACTCCCGAACTCCCACCCTAGTACTGGGTGGCATCGAGGTTATCTCACTAACAAATGCATAAAAGAGATTTTCGATGTCGGCGAACTCGGGAATTCCAGAACTGCAACGATAAAATTGTGACGAGAACACCTCGGAGCTCAACTCCCCGGGACACGGCCACAACCCCTAAATGTCAGGAGGCACCAAGAACAATGTTCTCGTCACAAGAATATCAGAACGATTCCAAGATACCCGCGTGATCCTAAAAAAACTCATGAAATTTGAGGAGAGGAAAGTCAAAACATCTACGTCAGGAGGCCTCACCAGAGCGACAAAGGGACTGAGGAGTAAAAAGAATCCTACTCTCCGATATATAACCCTAAGACTCAAAATATTTTGTTCTAGACTCAACAACGTCAGTGATTCGATCAAGCAGGGAGCTCCTAAGTCGGGGATGGCTCTGATTGCCAACTTGTAATGCCCACGATGCAGCTATAGCTCCCACGTGTCGAGGCACGACTTAGAGACATAACCACATAGTGGTTTTGTTGCAAGAAGGGTCATCTTCACAAACATCCCATGTAATTAATAAGACATGGATAAATAGAGTTGTCTTACACTGGCCACGTCACACAATACATAAATAATTTATCAATCATCAATAATACACTCATAGACCAACTACGGTCAAAACCAAATGAAAAGGAAGATAACCCCAAATGCTAGATCCCCGGTCATCCCAACTGGGCTCCACTACAGATCATCAGGAAAGAACATAGTAACAACCAAGGTCCTCGTCGAACTCCCACTTGAGTTCGGTAGCATCACCTGCACTAGTATCATCGGCACCTGCAACTATTTGGAAGTATCCGTGAGTCACGAGGACTCAGCAATCTCACACCCATGAGATCAAGACTATTTACGCTTATTGGTAGGATAAGGTAATGAGGTGGATTTGCAGCAAGCGCTAAGAAAATAAGGTGGCTAACATACGCAAATAAGAGTAAGATTAGAAGCTACACAATGGTCGTGAAGCTAGAAGTGATCAAGAAGTGATCCTGAAACTACTTACATTCAAACATAACCCAAAACCGTGTTCACTTCCCGGACTCCGCCGAAAAGAGACCATCACGGCTACACACGCGGTTGATTCATTTTAATTAACTCAAGTGTCAAGTTCTCTACAAGCGGATATTAACAATTCCCATCTGCCACATAACCGCGGGCACGACTCTCGAAAGTTTATACCCTGCAGGGGTGTCCCAACTTAGCCCATCACAAGCTCTCATGATCAACGAAGGACATTCCTCCTCCCGGGAACACCCAATCAGTCTCAGAATCCCGGTTACAAGACATTTCGACAATGGTAAAACAAGAACAGGAAAGCCGCCCGCATGTGCCGACAAATCCCGATAGGAGCTGCACATATCTTTTTCTTAGGGCACACCGGATGAAACATCCTACGAGTAAAACCATCCCTCAAGTTTCCCTGAGGTGGCCCGCAGTCTACTCGGTTCGGACCAACACTTAGAGGAGCACTGGCCCAGGGGGGGGGGATAAAACAAAGATGACCCTTCGGTCTGCAGAACTCAAGGGAAAGTTATAGGTTGTTAGGAAAATGTAAAACCAAGGTTGGGCCTTGCTGGAGGAGTTTTATTCAAGGCAAACTATCAAGGGGGTCCCATAACCCCAACCGCGTTAGGAACGCAAAATCAAGGAACATAACATCGGTATGACGGAATCTAGGGCGGCAAGAGTGGAACAAAACACCAGGCATAAGGCCGAGCCTTCCACCCTTTACCAAGTATATTGATGCATTAATTAAAATAAGAGATAATGTGATATACCAACATGTCCATGTTCCAACATGGAACAAGCTTCAACTTCACCTGCAACTAACAACGCAATAAGAGGGGTTGAGCAAAAGCGGTAACATAGCCAAACAACGGTTTGCTAGGAAGGTGGATTAGAGGCTTACCATGGAAATATGGGAGGCATGATATAACAAGTGGTAGGTAGCGTGACATAGTGATAGATCGAACAACTAGCAAGCAAAGATAGAAGTGATATCGAGGGTATGGTCATCTTGCCTGCAAAGTTCTCTGAGTTGTCGAAATCTTGCTCCTCGTCACCATACTCAACAGGTTCCTCGTTCACAAACTCGTCTCCCGGCTCTACCTAAAGAAGGAGCACAAGCAACGGGACAAATATCAATCACGGTGCAATGCACAAGCAACATGATTCAATACAAGGCATGATATGCAAGATATGATGTGCAATGCGTATGGGTATTCCGGAAGAAAAATGAAGATCAAGGCATCAACTTGTAAAAACAAGTATGCCGCTAGAAATATGAGGTGATTTCGGTCGAAATCGATATAAGGATCACCGGGAACGGATGCACGGTTTGCAAATGACAAGCAAAACAAGAATGACGCAAATATGCGATTAACAGCATCATAGCACATAGAATGCAACAATAAACTATGTTACAGCACACCAACATAGCAACAAAGCATATTACCATAAATTACACATAAAGCTATACAAATCATGAACGGAGCTCCTGCTAGTTCTCACTAGAACAAGCTCAAAATAGCATGGCAAAATTGATTAACATGTTAAAAATCTGCCAGGAACAATATTTAACAAAAGGATAGCAAGGAAACAACATGCTAGAATACTCTATAGTTGCAACAAGAGGCATGAATGGATAGAAAAATACCACATCTTCAAAACATGCTTACTGAACTATCTCAAAATATGCATGGATCTCATGGTAGCAACAAGTTTACATGGCATCAAAGTGTAGCAGGAAAAGGACTTAGCAAAAACACCAAGTGTCTAAAAACAGCAACATTATGAAGCCTACTTTGCATGCTTCTGCTGGTTACCACATAGATCACAAAAATACAAGACTTGCACCCCTGTAAAGATGGCATGATGGTTCTCATAAAACATGTAGATCTCATGCTCATAGCATGCACACACAAAATGCAACGAAAATGAGAAATCATCAAGTTTTGTTAACTTCCATCAGAAAAAATCATATAGCATGTTTGCAACGATGATAATGGCATCAATATGGATAGTAACATGCATGCAAATGACACTATCATGAAGAGCATCACGAGACGAACATTTTGATATATCATATGCATGATTCGGAGCACCGAGCACGGAGATATGACATGAAGAACATGCCCCAAGATGCTGTGCACTTAGTCAAAATACTGGAAAAAACGCAGATGGGCGTTAAGTAACTAAATGACGCACGGGTGACAAATAGCCAAACAGGGAAAGACAGAGGGCTGCTCACCCATGGGCTCGGCCCAACTGGAGGGGAGGCAGGCCTGGAGGTGGGGGAAGCGGGCCGAGGTCGTGGATCAGGCCGGCGGTGAGGCCTGGGCCAGAGCGTGGCCCACCAGGGCGACGGGGTTGCCTGGTCGTCGCCGTCCGCTGCTCGATCCCTCCTGGAACGGGAGGCAGGGCGACGGCGACCATGGCGAAGCGTGAGGCGAGGCGGGGAGGGGTAGAGGCCGACGTGATCCGGGGCGGCTCGCCGGATCCGCGGCCGGATCGGAGCCGAAGCGGGCGGCGAACGGGCGAAGAGACGAGGGCCGACGAGCGGCGCGGAGGAGCAAGACGCGGGCGGTGCGGGCTTCCGGCGATGAGCGGACGACTGCGGTGGGGCAGCGTGCGCGTGCGGCGTCTCCGGCGTGGTGCGGCGGCGGGCAAATCCCCTGGCAGCGGCGGCGCTAGGGCAAGGGGAGCAAGGCACACGGGGGTGAGGCACTCAGGCGGTCGTGCGGGCCTAGGTGGGCCGCGCCTGGGCCCCGCGGGCCTGGGCGGCGGGGAGAGGCGCGGGGACACGTGGCGGTGGCCAATTGGGAGAGAGGCGGCGGGGCATGACTTGGCACACTGCCATTGGTCGAAGGGGCGTGTCTGGCGGACATCTTGGGCGCGGACGGATGTGTCCGGCGGCGCGAGGTGGAAGATGCTAGGGCTTGTACCGCGAATTTGGAAGTGGTGATGCATATATATATATATATATATATAGGTAGGGGGAGCTAGGGGTGTCCAAATGAGGTGCGGTTTTTGCCCACACGATCGTGATCCAACGACGGAGAGCATGGAGGGGGTTTGGATGGGCTAGTGGGCTGTTTTGGAGGGGTGTTGGGCTGCAACAAGAGAGAGAGGCTTTTGTGTTTACCCAATTAACTGTTGGGGCATCAAACGACCTCCAAATGGAACGAAATTTGACAGGCAGCCTACCGGTGATGTACCAAGCCACTCAACAAATCTCGACCCATTCTGAGAACATTTTTCTCCCACTCATGAAACAAGATTAGAGCGGTGCAACAGGTGCATGTGGGAGTGTCGGATTGTGAAACGGACAACGGGGAAAATGACCGAATGCATGAGACGAAAACGAATGCAAATGAAATGCACATGATAACATGATATGAAATGCATGACATGAACAAAATGCAAAAGGAAGACAGAAACCCAACCACGAAGGAAATATCACATCACATCGCCGGAAATGGCAAGAGTGCCCCTACTCTACTACACCGACAACCATAATGAGTTCATGGAGCCTTGGACGAAATATACAAGATGCTACTTCATAAATTTTGTCCAGAGACTATTCTACGTGCTGCATCACCTTATTTTGGACCAGGCCCATGTAATTTCGAAGTACTTGATTATAGGATGTTTTTAGAGTCCGTATGTGTGGGGAAACAAGAGTTAGGGTTGGTTTCGGACCCCTCCTCCAAGGGCCACGAAATTCACCCCTCTCTCCTCCATATATACAGGTGCTAACAAAGTGTGCAAGCTCCAGTGATCAATCTATGGACTAGTGCAAGCATCTTGGAGTTGGAATATATGCTTTGATGAGGTGATCAAAGCATATGGTTTTATATAGACTTATGGTGAAACCTGTATTTACAAGAAAGTGAGTGGGAGCTTTGTAGCCTTTCTGATATTATATGTGGATGAAATATTGTTGGTTGTAAATGATATAGAATTTCTGGATAGCATAAAAGGATATTTGAATATGAATTTTTCAATGAAAGACCTCGGTGAAGCTGCTTATATATTCGGCATCAAGATCTATAGAGATAGATGGAGACGCTTAATATGACTTTCACAAAGCACATACCTTGTTAAAGTTTTGAAGAAGTTCAAAATGGATCAGTCAAAGAAACGGTTCTTGCCTATGTTACAACGTGTGAAGTTGAGTCAGACTCAAAGCCCGACCACTGCAGAAGATAGAGAGAAAATGAAAGTCATTCCCTATGCCTCAGCCATAGGTTCTATCATGTATGCTATGTTGTGTACCAAACCTGATGTGTGCCTTGCATCAGTCTGGGAGGGAGGTACCAAAGTAATCCAGAAGTGGATCACTGGATAGTGATCAAGAACATCCTGAAGTACCTGAAAAAGACCAAGGATATGTTTCTCGTTTATGGAGGTGACGAAGAGCTCGTCGTAAATGGTTACATTGATGCTAGCTTCGACACTGATTCGGGTGACTCTAAATCACAAAACGGATAAGTTTCTATATTGAATGGTGAATCTATCAGTTGATGCAGTTCCAAGCTGGGCGTCATGGCGGGATCTACGTGTGAAGCGGAGTACATAGCTGCTCCATAAGCAACTCATGAAGGAGTCTGGATGAAGGAGTTCATATCCGATCTGGGTGTAATACCCAGTGCATCGGGTCCAAAGAAAATATTTTGTGACAACACTGGAGCAATTGCCTTGGCGAAGGAATCCAGGTTTCACAAGAAGACTAAACACATCAAGAGACGCTTCAACTCCATTCGTGAAAAGGTAAAGGATGGAGACATCGAAGTTTGCAAGATACATACGGAGCTATATATAGCAGACCCTTGACTAAGCCTCTTCCGCGAGCAAAACATGATCAGCACCAAGACTCCACGGGTGTTAGAATCATTACAATGTAATCTAGATTATTGACTATATTGCAAGTGGGAGATTGAAGGAAATATGCCCTAGATGCAATAATAAAGTTGTTATTTTATATTTCCTTATTCATGATAAAGGTTTATTATTCATGTTAGAATTGTATTGACCGGAAACTTAAATACATGTGTGAATTCATAAACAAATACTATGTCCCTAGTAGGCCTCTACTAGACTAGCTCGTTGATCAAAGATGGTTAAGGTTTCCTAACCATAGACATGTGTTGTCATTTGATAATGGGATCACATCATTAGGAGGAGTATGTGATGGATAAGACCCATCCATTAGCTTAGCATATTGATCGTTCATTTTATTGCTATGGCTTTCTTCATGTCAAATACATATTCCTCCAATTATGAGATTATGCAACTCCCGGATACTAGAGGAATACATTGTGTGCTATCAAATGTCACAACATAACTGGGTGATCATAAAGATGCTCTACAGGTATCTCCGAAGGTGTTTGTTGAGTTGGCATAGATCGAGATTAGGATTTGTCACTCCGAGTATCAGAGAGGTATCTCTAGGACCTCTTGGTAATACAGATCATAAGCTTGCAAGCAAATGAATAAGGAGTTAGCCACGAGATGATCTATTATGGAACGAGTAAAGAGACTTGCTAGTAACGATATTGAACTAGGTATGAAGATACCAACGATCGAATCTCGGGCAAGTAACATACCGATGGACAAAATGAATTATGTATGTTGTCATAACAGTTTGACCAATAAAGATCTCGTAGAATATGTAGGAGCCAATATGGGCATCCAGCTTTCGCTATTGGTTACTGACCGGAGAAGTGTCTCGGTCATGTCTACATAGTTCTCGAACCCGTAGGGTCACACGCTTAACATTCGGTGACAATATAGTGTTATATGAGTGATATGATTTGGTGACCGAATATTGTTCAGAGTCCCGGATGAGATCACGGACATGATGAGGAGTCTCGAATTGGTCGAAAGGTAAAGATTGATATATAGGATGATGGTATTCGAACACCAGAATAGTTTTGGAGTGCACCGGATAGTCATCGGATCACCGAAAGGGGTTCTGGAGGCCCCGAGAGCTCTATGGGCCTAATGGGCCAAGGAGAGGCACACACCACCCCACAGAGGGGCTGGCACACCCTCTCCCTGGCCGGCGGCCCTAGAAGAAGGAAGGGCGGCACCCCGCCCTCCTACCTTTCCACCCTTATGGGAGAAAGGAAAGGGGGGCGCCACCTCCTCCTTCCTTCCCCTTGGCGCCAAAAGAAGGAAAGGGGGGCCGCCTAGGGCAAGCCCAAGTAGGATTCAGACCTACTTGGGGTGCCCCTTGGCCTCTCCTCTCTCCCTCCAACCTATATATAAGTAGGAGGGGGCGCCTGGAACACCCAGAACAATTGCTGAGCCATGTGCGGCTCCCCTCTCCATCATTTACACCCCGGTCATATTTTCATAGTGCTTAGGCAAAGACCATGGGCTCATTAGGATGGAGGCCATCACCGAGCCCACTTGTGCGTCATGCCCAGAAGCTTTGCGGGAAAAGACCACCTTTAGTCAGGATAAGATGTACTCCTGACCCGTTTCAAAATTCACCGTTGTGGTATCACTTCCCGCCTAGAGTCTTCGGGGGAAGAGGACCAGGCCAGTATAAGTATAGGTTAGTCGCCACCACAGATAGGGGTCAGACCAAGTTGAACCCTGAGCCCTCACGAGGCAGTTCATCCTTGTACTAGTTCATACTCATCCTCCTCACGAGGCAATCCACCAAAAAGCAGGAGTAGCGTCTTACACCGCAAGGTGGCCAAAACATGGGTAAATCATCGTGCTCCATTCTTCTTCCCGCTCGCTCGAGCACAATGGAGCATTGCTGATGAGGACATCAATACCATTGTTACACCCACAGCCCTTGCTGCTATACACACTTGACCAATTACTAGAGCTCACGCACGCCAATTGAATTACCAGGTCCTTTTATTTCTTGGTAATGATTCTAATGTTCATGAGAATATGCTACTGCCTAAATTGGATACATTTGTTTTTCTTACAAATGAAGGGCCTTGCTTGGACAAGAAAGATGACCTTGGAGAAAGTTCAAGCATGGAATGACAACATGCGCAAGGGGAACAAGAACAAAGTTATAAGTGATGATTCCAGGACATTGAAGCCACCATAATGAGTGCATGGAGCCTTGGACGAAATATACAAGATGCTACTTCATAAATTTCGTCCAGAGACTATTCTACGTGCCGCGTCACCTTATTTTGGACCGGGCCCATGTAATTTCGAAGTACTTGATTATAGGATGTTTTTAGAGTCCATATGTGTGGGGAAACAAGAGTTAGGGTTGGTTTCGGACCCCTCCTCCAAGGGCCGTGAAATTCCCCCCTCTCTCCTCCATATATACAACCCTTAGGGCATCGTTTAGACTTCGGTTTTTGTTTAGATTATAAGATCGCCATAGCTGCAACTTCGCATACTTCGTTTGTGTTCAACGACCAGACAAAGGCGTCACAGAACCTCACCTTCATTAATAAAGCTTTCCTCTTATATTCGCAATATCCAGATTGCAATCTCAGTTTCTTGCTTGTTCTTTGTTTTCTCGCAGGACACAGACCCTCATGGTCAGGTCGATCGTGCTCCGGCGTGGTCTCGCATGTTGCTAAGGCGCGACATGTCGCACGTTCGTAGTCGGATAGTCAAGGCGACTTCCACAGAAAACAATAGCCACCATCTCATCGAAACATCGGGACACCTTTGCCTCTATCAAGTGGTATCAGATTTTTCAGGTTGCTCGGTGAGATTTTACAGTTTTTCATAGTTTAGATTGAGTTTGTTCTTCATACATACAGTCCACGAAAAAGCCACAAAAAATTAGGGTTAGTTCATCTTATTCGAACCAATCCAAGCCTTTGCATAATCTTTTCAGGGTTTTTGCTTTGTTGAATTTGCGGTTGCATCGTCGTGTCTAGTTGCTGGTCTTAGTGTCTAGTCTTTTAGAGTTTCGAGTTCTGGTCATAAGTTGTCATGCCGGCACCGCACCATCATCATCGCCCCTGCCATCTACCACCATCGCTTATCCGCCACCGCTCTGAATTCGCATCCATATACCACCACCAATCCGTATCCATATACCACCACCGATCCGTATCCATATACCACCACCGATCCGTATCCATATACCACCACCGCTGACATATACCACCACCGCTGCCATATCCTACCACCATATATCCACCACCAATCCGAGTTCCTTACATATTAGGTTTGTTTTCGAGATCCAACTAATTTCTGATTCGTGTTTCCTTGCCTGAGTATGTTTTAGGAAAAAAATCTGGAGACCCCGTGCAGTTTTTAGGCCAAAATTTTGGCGATTGAAAATATATTTTCCCTATCATATTTTTAGGCTTTTCTGAGTCTTTTGAGCCATGTGCCATCATAGTGATTTTTTGTCGCACTTTTTCATCGCTGCTCCCCTGATTTCCAAAAAAATAGTCGAAAAAAATTTCATGCATATCCTGTCAGTTTGACCTGGGAAGAGTTTTGAGACACTCGCCATTATAGTGATTTTCCGCAAAAAAAGAGGAGCGCAAAAAAAAGAGTGCCAAAAAAGCAGAGCGAAAAAAATTCCAAAGTGCGCTTTTCCCTTGTTTACATGTCGCGCCATGATGTTGTTCGTGTTCTAGGCTCGCGCCTCTAGTTCGGTCTAGCCTAGGACCAGCATAGTACCGTCGTTGAGAGTTTATTCAACTTTGCATCTCTGAATTGATTATTGCTAACCCTTTTTGCTACTATATTATAAGCCTTCCCAGCTCCACATACATCTACGTCGTGCGTTTGACTCTCCCTGGTAATCGCTCTATCCAAGCTTTGTGAGTTTTGACTACAACGGTTGCCGATCACCGCCTGCTGCTGGGTAAGAACTTGTAAGAATTTGAGATTTGCTTGACGGATTTGTGACACCCACTAAGGGAGTCCTGGACTAAGGGGTCATCGGGCGTCCGTCCTATTAGCCATGGGCCGGACTGATGGGCTATGAAGATATGAAGACCAAAGACTGCACCCGTGTCCGGACGGGACTCTCCTTGGCGTGGAAGGCAAGCTTGGCGACCGAATATGTTGATTCCTTTCTTTGTAACCGACCTTGTGTATCCCTAGATCCTCCTGGTGTCTATATAAACCAAAGGACTTAGTACGGAAACGGATATACTCATTACCATAGTCATGCATGCTAGACTTCTGGGGTTTAGCCATTACGATCTCGTGGTAGTTCAACTCTTGTAATACTCATATCCGTCAAGATCAGTCAAGCAGGAAGTAGGGTATTACCTCCAGAGAGAGGGCCTGAACCTGGGTAAACATCGTGTCCCCTGTCTCCTGTTACCATCGACCTTAGACGCATAGTTCGGGACCCCCTACCCGAGATCCTCCGGTTTTGACACCGACATTGGTGCTTTCATTGAGAGTTCCATTGTGCCGTTCCCAAAAGGTTCAATGGCCCCTTCAATCGTCAACAATGACGTTGTCCAAGGAGAAACCTTTCTCCTCGGACAGATCTTTGTGTTTGGCGGCTTCGCACTGCGGGCCGACTCATTTGGCCACCTGGAGCAGATCGATAGCTACGCCCCTGGCCATCTGGTCAGATTTGGGAGCTTAAACTACGTTACGAACATCCATGGAGATTTGATCTTCGCCGGATTCGAGACCGCGGCAACCGCTCCTGGTCACCTCGACGAACATGACCTAAATCTGTCGTTAGACCGCATCTAGTAGATAGCTCCTATGACCACTCTGGCCTTAGATCTGGAGCACACTGCGGCATCCAAGGATCGGAGGTTTGACCCCGCCACGGAGGCCATAGATTCCCCAGTGTTGGAGCCGCACATGGACTTAACCTCACACAATATCTGTGTCACCGGAATCCCGGACTCGTGTCTGGTTATAAGTTCCGAACCATGTGAGCCCGTGGACGCCGAACTTGATCGCTCATCGATCTTCGAATTCAGCACCGCAGACATCTTCTGGACCTCGCCTTTGGGCGATGTGCTAAACTCATTGAAGAGCCTGTCCTTGGCGGAGGACGCGCATCCGAACTATCTCCGGTTCGAACTAGGGACTGACGATCGAGAATTTTACTTCCCACCCGCTACCCACTTCATAGCCACTGTCGAGGACTTAACCGACATGCTTGATTACGGCTCCGAAGATATCGACGGTATGGATGACGATGCCAATGAGGAGCAAGGCCAAAACACGCCATTCACTGGACGCTGGACGACCACTTCGTCATATGACATATACATGGTAGATACGCCCAAAAATAATAGCGGCGATGACAAGGAAAACCCATTGAAGGAGGACCCTCATAAGACACAACCAAAGCACCGACGTCAATGGCGCCGCTCTAAATCATGCCGCAGCAAAGACAACAATACCGGCACAGGAAACGACAACACTCCGGATGGCACCGAAGACACAGAGGAGCCCGAGGAACAAACTGCACAACGAGACCATCGGGAAGAGGGGCAATTCCGCCCTGACGAACAGGCCACGGAAGAAGACTCGGAGGACGGTAGTTACCATCCGCTCTCCGAGGAGGAGGGGAGCCTCAGCAATGAAGACTTCATTGTGCCTGAGGAACCTCTCGAGTAGGAGCGCTATAAGCTTCAGCTAATAGCCACTGCGAGGAGCCTGAAAAAGAAGCAGCAGAAGCTTCAAGTTGATCAAGACCTTCTCAATGACAGATCGACCGATGTCCTGGCAACCGAAGAATATGGCCTGAAACGACAAGCCAAAAGTTGCCCGAAGCGCAAATTACTACCTCAGTTCGATGATGAGTCGTCGGAGCCTGCACCAGCATCACACAATGTGGTGGATCGGCTACCGCGTGGCTGGGATAAAATGGCAACCCGAGCCGACAAACAGATAGTCCCACCTCACCGCAAAGGCAGGGATAAGACAGCTCGGGGCTATACATATGACCTTTGTCAATCCCTAGACAGTAGAGCAGGAAATACAAGATCAATCTATGGATCGCGAGGACGTACCTTGATACGCGATGATGGCTACCTATTCGGACGTGACAAACCTAGTCACGCCCGAGCCGACAACCATAGACGGACTCCATAAGAGCTATGTCACGACGCGGCTCGATATAAAGGCGCCGCACACCCTCTTTGCTTCACTGATGAAGTAATGGACCATGAATTCCCCGAAGGGTTCAAACCCGTCAACATTGAATCATACGATGGAACAACCGATCCCGCGATATGGATCAAGGATTTTATTCTCCACATTCACATGGCCTGCGGAGATGACCTCCATGCTATCAAATACCTCCCACTAAAACTCAAAGGGCCAGCTCGGCACTGGCTAAACAGCCTGCCTGAAAATTCCATCGGTAGTTGGGAGGACATGGAAGAAGCCTTTCTCGACAACTTCCAAGGTACATATGTCCTGCCGCCAGACGCCGATGACTTAAGTCACATAGTTCAACAGTCCGAGGAGTAAGCCAGGAAATTCTGGACTAGGTTCCTATCTAAAAAGAACCAGATCGTCGACTGTCCGGATGAAGAAGCCCTAGCGGCCTTTAAACACAGCATCCACGATGAATAGCTCACCCGCCACCTCAGCCAAGAAAAGCCTAAATCTATGGCCGCCCTCACGGCCCTCACGACCCGCTTTTGTGATGGTGAGGACAGCTAGCTGGCTCGTAGTAAAAATACGGCCAGCGAGGCAGGCCCCTCCAATGCCAAAAACAACAACAGCAAGCTCCGACGCAGCAGACACAAACGCCGAAACAATGGCTATAACACCGATGAAGCTGCTGTAAATGCAGGATTCAGCGGCTCCAAGTCCGGTTAGCGGAAAAAGGCATATCAAAGAAACAATCAGGGACCATCCAGCATGGACCGCATACTTGACCGTCCGTGCCAAATCCATGGAACCCCGCACAACCCGGCCAATCATACTAACAGAGATTGCTGGGTTTTTAAGCAAGCTGGCAAGTTAAACGCCGATAATAAGGAAAAGGGATTGCAGAGCAAGGACGATGACGAGGAGCCCCTGCAGCTAACCACAGGGGGACAGAAGAAGTTTCCCCCTCAAGTCAAAACGGTGAACATGATATATGCTACACACATCCCCGAGAGGGAGCGCAAGTGCGCACTAAGGGACGTCTATGCGATAGAGCCAGTCGCCCCAAAATTCAATCCATGGTCATCGTACCCGATCACTTTTGACCGTCGACATCATCCGACTAGTATCCGGCATGGCGGGTTAGCCGCACTAGTCCTAGACCCAATCATCGACGGATTCCACCTAACACGAGTCCTCATGGACAGTGGCAGCAGCATCAATCTGCTCTATCAGGACACAGTATGCAAAATGAGCATTGAACCCTCACAGATCAAACCCACAAGGACTACCTTTAAAGGAGTCATACCAGGCATAGAGGCCCGCTGTATGGGCTCAATCACACTAGAGGTCGTCTTTGGATCGCCGGACAACTTCTGAAGCGAGGAGTTAATCTTCGATATCGTCCCCTTTCGCAGCGGCTATCACACACTACTCGGACAATCTGCATTCACTTGATTCAATGCGGTACCTCACTACGCTTATCTCAAGCTAAAGATGCCCAGTCCATGCGGTGTCATAAAAATCAATGGAAATACGGAACACTCCCTCCGTACCGAGGAGCACACAACGGCCTTAGCAGCAGAAATACAGCGCAACCTTTTCTAGCAGAACCTTAGTTTAGCGGCCAAGCCCCCGGATGCCATTAAAACAGTCCGGACTATTCTGCAGCAAGACAGCCTGGCTCGTCAAGAGCTTAACTAGCAATTTGACCTCCGTCCCAGTCCCGATCAAGCAGCGGCATTAATACCGCGCGTACATAACTACGCACTCAAATTCCCATGGGTATTGACGGAGGCATAGCTAGCTCACGATCCACAGTGCGGCTTGACCGACACTAGGATTCGCACACTTTCACTTTTCCTTTTCATTTCGGGTTTTTCTCTTTTCGAGGTTTCTCCTGACAACCCGTTTGTCGGACACATCAAGGAGGCAAGGAGCTTTGGCGTACAAGGGAATCCCCAGGTGGTCTTTGCTAAAGATTGCTATACCTGTTTTACATACCTGCACGCAGCTCACTCTTGGTCATGGCATGTTAAATAGTCTTACTTGCCTATCGCATTACTTGTACAAGTACGCCTCAACGTATTAATCACATTACAAATGGTAAAAAAATGGTGGCGTGAGCTTATTACTTAATTTTCCCTTTTTCCTTACCTTTGTATCTATTACTCATTGCACACGTACACTCTGGTACATTTTACTTCACCAGGGGCTTTTGCGGCCCGCAGTACGGCAATAAAGTCCGAACACCTTTTTCAGTGCAGTTCGGCACCCCGAACTTATAGCATTATATGCATCGGCTCCGAATCATGTCTTTGGTCAATAGTTGGGTTGCTCGGCTCCTGTGCTTACTACCTTACGTTCCTCTATATCAGCTAGGGTAGTAAAGGGAGAACTACTGTGATTGTGTCCCGGTTCTTCCAGACGAGTGCCTCAGTAGAGAAAGCCAAAAACTGACTGTCATGATGCAACGCGAGCTGGACAGCTGTTCGAGAGGTTTCAAATCCTTAGGGATTTTTTTCGCTCTATGCGATGGACCGGTTTCTTATCCGATCAGGTGCATGTAGCGCCCCAAGTTCGGCCTTTCGAATACCAAGGGGTTCACCAAAATTCTCATTGTCAAACTCCTATGTCTATGTGAGGGCGATAAAGGCCATATAGTCTGATTGCCTTGTTCGTTGCACTAAACACCTCCTTTAAGGACCAGAATATGGAGTAAAGAGTGTTTAGATTTATCCGGAACACCCCCGTACCATCTACGTGGGGGCAGAAGCCGACGACTGGCCAACCCTGAGATTTCATAAACGGGCATACAGGAGGTAAAATTTTAAAATCACAAGCATTATGTTACATGATATCATTGTTCCATATTACAGGACATGATAATATAAATGTTTTCATGGGAATATAACATCCTTCGTACATTGCTCTGCCACAAGGCGGGATCCCTCGAGGACACCATCAAAATATAACTCTAGTCGGTGGTGCTCCTTACCCTCAGGCGGCCCCTCGGTCATTAGCTTCTTGGCATCCATCTTCGCCCAGTGCGTCTTGACGGGTAAAGGCCATCCGTGCACCTTCGATACAGACCGACCGCTTTATAACGTCAAGCCGTGGGCAGGCATCAACAAGCCGCTTCACAAGTCCGAATTAGCTGCTGGGTATCGGTGCGGCAGACCATAGTCGGACTATCAGCTCCTTCATGGCTAGCTCGGCCACCTTGTGCAGCTCAATCAGCTGTTTCAGCTGGTCGCTGAAGGACACCGGATGTTCAGGTCCAAGATATTGAGACCAGAACAGCTTCTCCGTAGAACTCCCTTCTTTGGCTCGATAGAACTCGGCAGCGTTTGATACGCTGTGTGGCAAATCCATAAACGCCCGTGGAGAGCTCCAAATCCGGGTAAGTAAAAGGAACGCTTCCTTCACAGATTTTCTTTGCATAATGAAAGCCTTACCCGCTGCGATCTTCTTGGCCACTTGGATCTCAAGAAGGGCGCTCTGGGCCTCGGCTCGAGCCTCTTGTGCGCTCTGGTGGGCGTTCACGTGTTCAGTCGCTTGCATCTTAGAATCACGCTACAAGGACTCGTACTTCTTGATGGCCTCCTGGAGCTCTTGCCGAACCTCGCCGACCCAGGCCTCGTGCTTCTCGCACGCGGCATGCTCCTTGGCCACTTTGTCCTCGGCCTTGGCTAATGCCTTCTTGAGGGCCTCCACCTCGGTCGTGGCCCCTAACAAAGTTCATGACGCTTTAGTCAGTACGAAACATTCATCCTTCCTAAAATATACGCGCAGGTTACTGCATACCTTGGTTGTCCTCCAGTTGCTTCTTTACGAGGTCGAGCTCTTCGTTGGCCCGCTCCAGGCTCTGCTTCAGGCCGAAGAGCTCCACAGTATGAGCGGTAGCAGCCAGCAGCGACGCCTGCTTATTCTCATAGACATCTTATGTTAGACCCCTGCAAAAATTGTTTTGATCCTCTGTTTGGCTTTTTATTTTTCAAACACCAAACAGAGCATCAGGGGCTACTATCCACACTGTGATATTCTTTCTACAATTATTACCTCAAAGCATGTTAAAAGGCTAGCGCAGGCCTCAGTCAGTCTGTTTTTGGCGGACTGAATCTTTTCGATCACCGTACCCATAAGGACATGGTGTTCATCCACAATGGAGGCGCCTCACAACCTTTCCAATAGATTATCCGCTGCCTCTGGGTGGACAGAGGTCACCGGTGGAACAGGCACACCTCCTCCTGTTGAGGAAGGCCGTTCGCTGGACTCCGAAGCTGTGAAGGTCTCTGGAATGGTATCTGGCTGAGGGCCGAATGGAACTTGGCCCCCATCACCAGTCCCCATGGGGGCTTTTTTCCCCATGTGTCCGACAGCCGAGGAGTCATCCTGGGGCGCCACCCTGATGATTTCCGGAATCTCCCCCCGGTCTGGGAAGGTCCTTTGGGACACCACCTCGTCATCACCCTTGGGTGAGGCAGAGTGAGTGGGCGGCGGAGACATGCTAGACATCTCCTTTGAGTCAAGCGAACCCTCTATCGAGGATCGCGGGGAGCCGTCACGGGCCGGACTGTAATGGCATAATTTAAACATATTAATATTATAAACTGGAAAGGCCAGGTATTGGCAGGTGCATAGGGTTTTTGGTACTTACAAGGCAGCCCGAGGCTTGGTCTGGGGCATTCGCTCCGGACTGCTATCGACATACCATGTGGAGTTATCCGCAAGGGAGCCCTTCCCCCTCTTGGGCGCCTTCGCCTCCAGATTCATGGAGGCCCCCCTTTTCTTCCTTCCCCCCTCAGGGGGAGCCGCCTTCTTCCTCCTCTTCGCCGTTGTCTTTGGTGGCCGAAGAGTCAGTCTCGTCTTCGGACGACATGTCCGAAGCACCCTTTCAGCGAAGGCCACTCCTGGTCCCTTTGGCCGTCTTCTTGGCCTTCTTCTCAGGCACATCATAAGGCGCTGGAAATAGCATCTTTGTCAGGAGTGGGGTTTCCTCATCTTCGGGTAGCGGAGTTGGGCAATTAATCCACCCTGCTATGTCGGTCCAGGCCTAAAAGAAAGTGATAGGAAGGCTTAGACTCCTTCCTCAAAATATGCCGGTAAAAGCAATGCCTTGAAAACATGAAAAGCTTACCGAATTTGCATAGCGCTTTAAGCTAAGCCCACGATCCTCGATCGTAGGCGGCGGTGTCTCGCCGGCCTTGAAGAGCACTTTCCAGATGTCTTCATGCGTCGTGCCGAAGGGCTCTAGCAGCGTCTGGTGCTTGGTCGGATCGAACACCCACAAATAGCAGGTCCGGCGTTGGCACGAAAGGATCCAGCGGATGAGCATAACCTGGATCACGCTGACAAGCTTGATCTTCTTGGTTATCATGTTCTGGATGCACGTCTGGAGCCCAGTCAGCTCGTTCGAAGATCCCCAGGTCAGGCCCTTCTCTTGCTAGGAGGTGAGCCGCATCGGAACTCCAGATCGAAATTCGGGGGCCGCCGCCAAGTTGGTATCGCCCGGCTCGGTGATGTAGAACCACCCCGATTGCCATCCCTTCAACATCTCCACAAAGGAGCCTTCGATCCAGGTGATATTGGGCATCTTTCCCACCATGGCACCTCCACACTCTGCTTGTTGGCCGCTCACCACCTTCAACTTCACGTTGAAGGTCTTTAGCCATAGGCCGAAGTGAGGCGGGATGCGGAGAAAGGCCTCGCACACGACTATAAATGCTGAGATGCTGAGGATGAAGTTAGGGGCTAGATCATGGAAGTCCAGCCCGTAGTAAAACATCAATCCACGGACAAATGGGTGGAGTAGGAATCCCAGCCCGCGGACGAAATGCACAACGAACACCACCCTCTCTTGAGGCTTGGGGCTAGGGATGATCTGTCCCTTGGCCGGGAGTCGGTCAATGATCTCCTTGGCCAGGTATCCGGCCTCTCGGAGCTCCTTGATATCTCTCTTCTTAACGGAGGAGGCCATCCACTTGCCCCCAGCTCCGGAGCCGGACATGGTTGGAGTGCTTTGTTGGGCGGGGAAAGCTAGAGCTTGGGCGCTGGATCTCAAGAATGGATGGGCAGTGGAAGGAGAAGGCGTGGGTGAATGAGGACGAATCCTTATCCCCTTATAAAGACCGCGAATGTCAAATGCCCCCCCCACTCGCCCTAAAGCTCGCCTAATCCCAAGGGATGTGTAAATGGCACGGTTGGGTTACCCACGCTCGTACTGATGAGAATCCCGCAATAAGGGGACACGATCTCTGCTTTGACAAGACTTGTCAAGGGCAACCGTGTCTCGAAACATGGAGCGGCAGACCAAAAATGGTTCGAAATTATGACCGGATAGACATGATGTCATGTTACAAAAAGTTTTCAGCGGATTGGATTCGTGAAATATTATATTCTCTCTATGGTTGTGTGGGGTGTGTGTGTGTTACAGATCCGGACACATCAATACGTCCGAAGACTATTTTAGGTACAGTTCGAAAGGAAGAACCCGCTTTGCAATGCCGAAGACAGATCTACGTGTCGGATACTTTGTCATTGAAGCCAGGTTCAGGGGCTACTGAGGGAGTCCTGGACTAAGGGGTCCTCGGGCGTCCGGCCTGTTAGCCATGGGCCGGACTGATGGACTATGAAGATACGAAGACCAAAGATTGCACCCGTGTCCGGATGGGACTCTCTTTGGCATGGAAGGCAAGCTTGGCGACCAAATATGTAGATTCCTTTCTTTGTAACCGACCTTGTGTAACCCTAGATCCTCCTGGTGTCTATATAAACCGGAGGACTTATTCCGGAATCGGATATACTTATTACCATAGTCATACAGGCTAGACTTCTAGGGTTTAGCCATTACGATCTCATGGTAGTTCAACTCTTGTAATACTCATATCCATCAAGATCAATCAAGCAGGAAGTAGGGTATTACCTCCATAGAGAGGGCCCGAACATGGTTAAACATCGTGTCCCCTGTCTCCTGTTACCATCGACCTTAGACGCACAGTTCGGGACCCCCTACCCGAGGTCCGCCGGTTTTGACACCGACACCCACCACCACCACCACTTGTTAGGAGTCTGTAGGGTCATATTCTTTTGTGTTTCTATTGCTGCTAACCATGGCAGGATCACAAGCCGATGAGATTGACTGGGAGAACTTGACGAACAAGGAGCTTCATGATAAGTTTCAGCAAATGATGAGTGGACAGGTGCAAGATGTGCTAAACAGATTTGAAGAGGCCATGGGGAAGATAGATGGCATTGAGAAGGCGTTCGAAACAAAGCTCGATAACAATTTTAATGAAGTGCTCGCATGTCTTCCACAACCACCACCACCTGCACCTGTCGCACCTCTACAACAACAACAACAACAACAACAACAACAACAACAACATCGCCTTCCAAATCAAGTGGGACGAGCACAGCGCGTTCCCCTTGAGCCTGGTCAAACTTCTGTTGCTGGTGTACCTAGTATTGATGCTTCTGTAGCTCATGCTGCTACTGCAGAGGTGGAGGACCATTACGAGGATGAGGTTGATCTAAATCAGAACTACGTGCAACCACCAGCACCACCACCACTAGGTCGTCCTCATGCATATCATCACAATGGTAGGGCTGCACCACCACCTAAGGTACGAGATCATGACCATCTTCCTAAACTAAAATTGAATATTCCACCATTTGAGGGTCAATATGTTCCTAATATATATCTTACTTGGGAGTTAGAAACTTAAGAATGGTTTACATGTTTACAATATCCTGAGGAGAGACGTGTTCCTGCTGCTGTTTGTGCTTTCACTAGCTTTGCATGTGTTTGGTGGTCTGAACATTGTAGATTATATCCCATTCCAGCTACTTGGGCTGCTTTGAAAACTGATATGCGTACTTGTTGGGTTCCACCTTATTATCAACGTGAATTACTTCAAAAATTATAGCGCTTAAAACAAGGAAAAAAATATGTAGAAGAATATTATCAGGAATTACAAACCAGCATGATTCGATGTGGTATTGTTGAGGAGAATGAAGCTATGCTTGCACGTTTTATGGCTGGATCAAATAGAGAGATTCAGACCATTCTAGAGTATAAGGAGGATAATAATATCACTCATTTATTCCATCTTGCTGGTAATGCTGAACGTGAAGTGCAGGATTGACAGGCATTGGCACAGACTAACTTTTCTGTAGGTCGACTTTAATCATGTACACCATGTGCATCCTCTATTTCCACTACACCAGCACCTCCATCAGGTGTCACTTCCAGCCGTGATAGAAGAAAGCAGGCACAACCACCACTATCTACCAAGAGCACACCTACTGGGCCTGCACAGAGTTCTTTTTCGTCCATGACATCAACAGGGCACACAAGTGATTTTATGTGTTGTCATTGTAAGGGACGAGGTCATTATGCGAGAGAATGCAAATCTCAGCGTGTGATGATTGCTACTGAAGATGGTAGGTATGAGTCCGCTAGTGACTATGATGAGGAGACTTTGGCTCTTATTACACGTGAAGAACATGGTGGAGATGATTCTGATCATGAGACACAGTAGATGGCTCCTGAAGACGCAGACAGGTATGAATGTTTAGTTGCTCAACGTGTTTTGACTGTGCAGGTCACACAAGCTGAGCAAAATATGAGGCATAATTTGTGCCGTACAAAGGGAGTAGTGAAGGAATGTTATGTTCGCGTCATCATAGATGGAGGGAGCTACAACAACTTGGCTAGCATGGAGATGGTGGAGAAGATATCTCTCACCACACGACCACATCCACATACTTACTACATCCAATGGTTTAACAACAGCGGCAAGGTTAAGGTAACACGTACTGTTCGTGTGCACTTTAGTATCTCTACATATGCTGATTATGTTAATTGTGATGTGGTACCTATGCAAGCATGTTCCTTATTACTTGGTAGACCATGGCAATTCGATAAAAAAATTGTACACCATGGTAGAAACAATCAGTATACTCTTGTTCATAAGGATACACATATTACTTTGCTTCCTATGTCTCCCGATTCCATTTTGAAAGATGATATTAATAGAGCTAATAAAGCAAAACAGGAGACAAATAAGAGTGAAAATGAGATTGTGGCAAAAAGAATTTGAGCAACAAACGAAGCCTGATAATAAACCATCTAGTGTTGCTTCTGAAATTAAATTGAAAAGTGCATGTTTACTTGCCACCAAATCTGATATTGGGGAGCTAGATTTTGGCAAATCTATTTTCTATGTTTTTGTGTCCAAAGAGGCATTATTTTCATTCGAGGACGTGCCTTCCTCTTTGCCTCCTGCTATTACTAACATTTTGCAGGAGTTCGCTGACGTCTTTCCACAAGACATGCCACCGGGATTACCACCTATTCGAGGGATTGAGCATCAGATTGACTTAATTCCCAGTGCATCGCTACCCAACCGTGCACCATACCGTACAAATCCAGAGGAGACGAAGGAGATTATGCGTCAAGTCTAGGAGCTGCTCGACGAAGGTTATATACGTGAATCCCTTAGTCCTTGTGTTGTTCCTATTATTCTAGTGCCGAAAAAGGATGGTACATCGCGTATGTGTGTTGATTGTAGAGGCATTAATAATATTACTATTCGTTATCGTCATCCTATTCCTAGGCTAGATGAAATGCTTGATGAATTGAGTGGCTCTACAATATTCTTCAAAGTTGATTCGCATAGTGGATACCATCAAATTCGTATGAAATTGGGAGATGAATGGAAAACAACATTTAAAACTAAGTTTGGTTTATATGAGTGGTTAGTCATGCCTTTTGGGTTAACTAATGGACCTAGTACTTTCATGAGATTAATGAACGAAGTTTTACGTGCTTTCATTGGGCGATTTGTGGTAGTCTATTTTGATGACATACTGATTTATAGCAAATCTTTGGAAGAACATTTGGAACATTTACGTGTTGTTTTTATTGTTCTACGTGATGCACATTTGTTTGCTAACCTTGGGAAGTGCACCTTTTGCACCGACCGAGTGTCTTTTCTTGGCTATGTTGTTACTCCACAGGGAATTGAAGTTGATACAACCAAGATTGAAGCTATTGAGAGTTGGCCGCAGCCCAAAACTGTCACACAAGTGAGGAGTTTTCTTGGACTTGCTGGTTTCTATATGCGTTTTGTGAGAGTTTTCAGCACCATTGCTGCACCTATCAATGAGCTTACAAAAAAGGATGTGCCTTTTGTTTGGGGTACCGCATAGGAAGAAGCCTTCGCAGTGTTGAAAGATAAGTTAACACACTCTCCTTTACTCCAACTTCCTAATTTTAATAAGACTTTTGAGCTTGAATGTGATGCTAGTCGAATTGTATTAGGAGGTGTGTTGTTACAAGATGGTTTTGCATACTTTTCTGAAAAATTGAGTGGGCCTAGTCTGAACTATTCTAGTTATGATAAAGAATTATATGCTCTTGTTCGGACCTTAGAAACATGGTAACATTATTTATGGCCCAAAGAATTTTTAATACATTATGATCATGAATGTTTGAAACACATTAAAAGTCAAGCAAAACTAAACCGTAGACATTCTAAATGGGTTGAATTCATTGAGACTTTCCCTTATGTCATTAAATAGAAGGAGGGGAAAGAAAATGTTATTGCTAATGCATTGTCACGTCATTATACTATGCTTTCACTACTTGACTTTAAAATATTTGGTTTGGAGACCATCAAAGATCAATATGTGCACGATGCTGAATTTGCAGATGTATTCCAGAATTGTAAAGAAGGGAGAACATGGAACAAGTTCGTCGTTACTAATGGATTTGTGTTCCATGCTAACAAGCTATGCATTCCAGCTAGCTCCATTCGTCTTTTGTTGTTGCAGGAGGCGCATGGAGGAGGATCAATGGGACACTTTGGTGTGAAGAAGACGGATGATGTAGTTGCTACACATTTCTTTTGGCCAAAGATGAGACGGGATGTTGACCATTTTGTTGCTCGCTGCACTACATGTCAAAAAGCTAAGTCATGACTCAATCCTTATGGTTTATATATGCCTTTGCCTGTACCTAGTGTTCCTTTGGAGGATATATCTATGGACTTTGTTATAGGTTTACCTCGAACAAAGAAGGGGAGGGATAGCATATTTCTTGTCGTGGATAGATTCTGGAAAATGGCACACTTTATACCATGTCATAAAAGCGATGATGCTATTAATGTTGCTAATTTGTTCTTTCGTGAAATTATTCGCTTGCAGGGTGTGCCAAATACTATTGTTTCATATCGTGATACTAAATTTCTTAGCCACTTTTGGAGATGTTTATGGGCTAAGTTGGGGACTAAACTGCTTTTTAGTACTATTTGTCACCCCCAAACTGATGGACAAACTGAAGTAGTCAATAGGACATTGTGTACTATGCTTAGGGCTATTTTGAAGAATAATAAGAAAATGTGGGAAGAATGCTTGCCTCACATTGAATTTTCTTATACTCGTTCATTGCATTCTACTACTAAGATATTCCCTTTTGAAATTGTTTATGGTTTCCTACCTCGTGCACCTATTGATTTGTTGCCTCTTCCATCTTCGGAGAAGGTTAATTTTGATGCTAAAGAATGTGCTGACTTGATTTTAAAAATGCGTGAGTTAACTAAGGAAAACATTGACCGTATGAATGCTAAATATAAACTTGTTGGAGACAAGGGTAGAAAACATGTTGTGTTTGCACCTGTAGATCTTGTTTGGTTACAATTGTGTAAGGATAGATTTCCTAATTTGCGCAAATCAAAGCTAATGCCACATGCTAATGGTCCTTTTAAGGTGTTAGAGAAAATAAATGATAATGCATATAAACTTGAGCTGCCTACAGATTTTCGGGCTAGTCCCACTTTTAACATTGCAGATTTAAAGCCTTATTCCGGTGAGGAAGATGAGCTTTAGTCGAGGACGACTTCATTTCAAGAAGGGGAGGATGATGAGGACATAAAATACATTGTTACACCCACACCCCCTGCTGCTATACATACTGGACCAATTACTAGAGCTCGCGCACGCCAATTGAATTACCAGGTACTAGAGCTCGTTTCTTGCTAATGATTATAATGTTCAGAAGAATATGTTGCTGCCTAATTGGATACATTTGTTTTGCTTACAAATGAAGGGCCTAGCTTGGACAAGAAAGATGAACCTTGGAGCAAGTTCAACCATGGAGATGATGGCATGCATAAGGGGAACAAGAACAGAGTTATAAGTGATGATTCCAGGACTTTGAAGCCACCATAATGAGTGTGTGAAGCCTTGAATGAAATATTCAAGATTCTACTTCATAAATTTCGTCCAGAGGCTATTCTAGGTGCTACGTCACCTCATTTTTGGGCCAGGCCCATGTAATTTCGAAATACTTGATTATAGGTTGTTTTTAGAGTTCGTATGTGCGGGGAAACAAGAGTTAGGGTTGGTTTCGGACCCCTCCTCCAAGGGCCATGAAATTCCCCCTCTCTCCTCCATATATACAACCCTTAGGGCATCGTTTATACTTTGAGTTTTATTTAGATTATAATTTCGCCATAGCTGGAACTTTGCGTACTTCGTTTGTGTTCAACGACCAGACAAAGGCGTCACAGAACCCCACCTTCATTAATAAATCTTTCCTCTTATATTCACAATATCCATATTGCAATCTCAGTTTCTTGCTTGTTCTCCATTTGGTCGTAGGAAATAGACCCTCGTGGTTAGGTTGATCATGCTCCGGCGTGGTCAATAACCCCTCAGAAGTTGGTTTAGCGATTGCTAAGGCACGACGTCTCGCACGTTCGTAGTCGGATCATGAAGGTCGACTCCCACAGAAAAATATAGCCACCATCTCATCGAAACATCGGGACACCTTCGCGTCTATCAATCGCTGTGAGGAAGTGAGCAGTGAGCTGTAGCCAAGTGGAGTTCTCTGCACGCACCCCAGGGTTCGAACCTTACCTTGGGTCCTCAGATCCCCGATTCCGACAGATTCTGTTTGAGGATGGGAGTATTAGATATGCATAGGCATTTAGTATGCAGTGTTAAATAATAATTTTATCATTTTCCACAGTAGATAATGATAAGGCTTTGCATTGATTTATACTAACTTATCTCACGAGTTTTTGTTGAGTTTTGTGTAGATGAAGTTTTTAAGATTTAGGGAATTTCTGATATGAAAGGAAATAAGGAGACACAAAAGGTCAAGCTTGGGGATGCCGAAGGCATCCCAAATTAAGATTCCAAGAAATCTCAAGAATCTAAGATTGGGGATGCCCTGGTAGGCATCCCACCTTTATTCATCAACGATTATCGGTTAGTATCAGTTGAGCCTAAGTTTTTGCTTCTCCCCATGAGTTTTGTTATTCTTGGAATGTCATTTTATTTAGTTTTGCTTGTTGTTTTAATAAAATACTTAGATCTGAAATTCTTAAATGGGAGAGAGTCCTCACATAGCTACCTATTTACTTAACTACTCACTTGATCTATATTTATATCTTTTTGGAGTAGTTTGTCGAACACTCTCTTGCTTCCCTTATATTATTTCAAGAGTTTATAGTAGTGATGAAAATTTGCACAAGCTATGAAATTGGTCCTAATATGGTGGATATCCAAGAGGGATATAATAAAAACTTTCATGAAAGGTCATTGGATATGATAAGTTTGATTCCTTGCAATAATTTTGCGGTATGGAGATAATAATATGTGAGTCATGCTGGTGAGTAATTGTGCTTTGGTAGGAATATTTGTGTTAAGGTTTTTGATTCCCTGTGCAAGCATGAAAGTCAATATTTATGAAATGAAGTTACATCCTACTTGTGGTGCATTATTCGATGTTAGTTATGCTTAATGCTTGTTTATGATCAGTTTCATTTCTTGGTTGGTTGCTTCTCAATCTATTTGCTAGCCTTTCCTTGTATTAAGTGGGAATACTGCTTGTGCATCCAAAATTCTAAACCAAGTTGTGCCAAATGAGTCCACCACATCTACCTATATGTTGTATTTCCATGTCATTCCAAGTAAATTTGTATGTGCCAACTGTAACTTTCAAGATGAATTTCCTTTTTGTGTGCCCGTACCGCTCATGAAGCAGCAGGGGGTGGCCGATATTTTCCATGCTAGGTATTTTATTCTTACAATGAGTGTTTATTCACTTGTCATTGCATGAGAGTGTGGCAGGTAATAGGGATGCCCAGTCCCGAAATGAAAAATACTATGATAATAAATTCCTTGGAAAGTGTTGGTATGAAAGGCACCCGTGGATACGGCTAGCCATGGATTGTGAAAAAAATGGTAGAAAGGAAATAAACTTTGCTTTATGTTTGGGAACCGCCTATAATTTTTCTAGCATGGAAGATATTGGGAATTCTAGGTCGTTTTCGTTGACAGGAAAAGCATGCCTCTCAACATAATTTTATCTCTCAATTTAAGCCTTGAGCTTTGGCACCTCTGTAAATCTCTACTTCCCTCTACGAATGGGCCAATCTATTTACTTTTATGCAATTTTCATTTTTATTTTGAGTCTCCATCTTCTCTTACAAAGCACTAACTAGGGAACACTGTTGCCATACTTGTGCACTGGATGTAGCTAATATTTGATTGTGTTTCATGAATGGATCAATGATTGAGCATAATGGGCTAGGGATAGCTTTCTTTAACATTGGCATTTTGAAAGACATGGTTGCTTGTTAGTATGCTTAAGTATTGATGTCTCCATGTCAAATGATAGACTATTGCTTTGAATCATTCAAGTCCAAATGTCCATGCTACAAAAGAAAATAGTAAATGATGAATATGATAGGTAGCATTCCACATCAAAAATTCCATTTTGAATTGCTACTTTATCATGATGAGTTTTATGAGAAAGAGTTGTTGTTATGATGCTAGGATAAGTGAATGAAATTATCATTCATCAAACTTATCCACTATGCTAGCATTCACACTTCATAAATTATTTCTTTTATCATTTACCTACTCAAGGACGAGCAGGAATTAAGCTCGGGGATACTGATACGTCTCCAACATATCTATAATTTATGAAGTATTCATGCCATGTTTACAACAATTTTATAAGGTTTGGGTGAAATTTTATATGATTTAAATGAAACTAACCTGGACTGACGCTATTTTAGTATAACTACCATGGTGTTGTTTTTTATGCTGAAATCAAAGTTCTCCGAATGCAGCGAAACCTTTCGATGATTTTTTTGGAACAAATGAGGCACTAGAAGCTTCGTGGGAGGACCAGAAGGCGAAAGAGGTGCCCACTAGGTAGGGCGCACCACCGCCCTCTGGTGCACCCTGGTGGGTAGTGGGCCCCTCGAAGCCCATCTTTATGTGAGAGCGATGCCAAAATATCCTATATATACAGAAACCCCCAGAAATAACCCTAGATCGGAAGTTCCGCCGCTACAACCCTTTCTAGCCATGAAAAACCAATCTGGGCCCTGTTTTGGCACCCTGCTGAAAGGGGAAATCATCACCAGAGGCCATCTTCATCATCCCGGCTGTCACCGTGATGAGGATGGAGTAGTCCACCCTCAGGGCTGAGGGTTTGTACCAGTAGCTATGTGTTTAGTCTCTCTCTCTCATGTTCTTGATTTGGCATGATCTTGAGGTATCGCGAGCTTCATTAATATAGTTGGATTATATGGTGTTTCTCCCTCTCTATCTTGTTGCGATGAATTGAGTTTTACCTTTGAGATGTCATTATTATCGGATTGAATACGTTTATGGATTTGAGAACACTTGATGTATGTCTTGCTATGAATACCCATGGTGACAACTGGGTATCATATTGATTCACTTGATGTATGTTTTGGCAGTCAACTTGCGGATTCCCGAGGTGACATTGGGGTAATCTATGCATAGGGGTTGATGCACATTTTCATCTTTGTTTCTCCGGTAGAAATATTGGGGCACTCTTTCAAGTTCTTTGTGTTGGATTGAGTATTATGAATATGAAGTTGTTTGATGAATATCGTATAATCAACTCACGAATACTTTTGGTGACATTGGAGTAACTAGGTGACATTAGAGTTGGTTGATGTGTATCATATGGTGTTATTTTAGTATGAAATCTTAGGCTGTTTGTGACACTCATAGGAATAACTCGATAGATCGATCGGAAAGGATAACTTTGAGGTGGTTTCATACCCTACAAACAAGTTCATCTTATGTTCTCCGCTAGATAAGAACTTTGGAGTGATTCCTTATCACACGTTGATGGATTGCCATATGATCTAGTAGATGCCGAATGCTCTTCGACTTTCTTTCTTGCTCCCGCGCCCGCCTAAGCCTAGCCCGCGTTAGAGGGGAAGATTAGCAAAGCGGAAAAGATAGAGGGAGGAGGAGCTGCATCTTATTCTCTTCGCAAGAGCTTCAGGATCGGAGAAGCATTCGGAAGGGCGAGGCCTTCATTTTGTTGGCAGAATCAGAAACGATCCAATCCATTCGGAGCTTTAGGGAACCCAAAAATGAACTTTGTTTACTTTTTTCATAGATAGATGATATATATAGGAATAATATATACATCCCTTTACTTTAGATGTCTATGTATCAATTTTGGAATCATCTCTCGATTTTTTTTCTAATTTGCATTACTCTTTCTCTCTGAATTGCATCAAAGAAAATAGTGTGTGTGAGAGAGAGCAGATGGATCCTATCCCCTATATCAAACACTCATTCCTATCTATTGATAGAAAAGAAAGATCTTTGTCATGGACTATTTCTTTGATCTTTTTTTTAGATTGCAGGAATTCCTCATATCCAAGGCAGCTCTCCACAAACAGCCCACCCATATGACTATGCCCCTTTTGAATCGACAGTAGATTGGGCTTCATAGCTACATTAATTCTAAATATGAATATTAGTCAATAGGCAGGCTTCTTTTAGTAGCAAACTTATTCATTTTCACCGGGCTCCGCACACCTTTGGTACTTCTGGGGG
Source organism: Triticum aestivum (assembly GCF_018294505.1). Classification (NCBI taxonomy): domain Eukaryota; kingdom Viridiplantae; phylum Streptophyta; class Magnoliopsida; order Poales; family Poaceae; genus Triticum; species Triticum aestivum. The sequence goes on along the minus strand of NC_057803.1, from coordinate 280,464,199 downwards.
CAAGCAGTTTTATAGTGACTTCTTTCTTAGGGTAGGGCGATGAATACTTCCAATTCCGGAAAGGTCATTGGGTCGACTTTGGAAGCTAAAGCGAAAGTTGTGGAAAGCTGAGAGAAAAAGCGAAAGATTGCTCGAAACGGCCTATACCCTAACCCTCGGAAGCAAAGACGCAAAGCGTCAACTTTTCAAAAGGAAGGAGTTTTTCTGACTGAATCCATCCATAAAGCCGCCAAGGAAACGAAGTTCGTTACCTTTAATCAAGTGGGTAAGGTAGGCAAACCACTTAAGCTTTGCCTTAGACTGATGGAACAAAGCTAAGAAGTAGGCTGAATGGAAAAAGGAAAGGGACAAGGGCGGTCGTCGCTTGGCGCGAAGGCTGTTGGTTCGGTACGGTACTAAAGGTCCTCGGATTTCTAGGCGGTTTTCCTTTTGGGATGCTGTGAACCCTTGGATCTCGCCAATACAGCCTCCTATGGTTTTTGTTACCGAGATATATTTTCTTTTCCCAGGGATTTTTTGGGTAATCAGCTCCCATGCTACAAACAGTCAAATCTGAACCTTGTCGCTCTTCTTTCCTCATGGATAGGAAGCACATTAGCAGCATGTGTTGCATGATTCCACTGTGTTTTTTGCACTTGACTGGGTGGACAGTGGACCGGAAGATAACTTTGATTCGCCCGACCAGCAGGCGGGCGGCGTGCTTATCTTGTGTGACAACACTACATAGCGAGTAGCTCTTCTAGTCAGGTAGCTGTGTGACAACACTCCTGAGAAAGTGGCGCTTTTGTGTAACATGCTACGGTTTAAATGCCCTTATGAGGTAGTGATGAGTTTCACGCACTCTAAGCCTGGCCCGCGCACAGTTACGTTTAATTTGCGAGGCATATGACGTGCCACATCAAAGTTGTGAATTCGGTATTTAAATATCACACTACCCTTTTCATACATATAGTTGGGCTACCCATGGGTGGTTCATATGTGGTCTCACCGCATCTCGCACGAGAAGCACACATTTGTAGGCCCGCACATATTCCACCTTTCACTGGAAGCGAAAGGGGGTGGGGTTTGACCATGATGGACTCATATAGGTTTAGTGTTAGACCTAGCTATTTTGGGGCATGGGTTCATAGCTAGGATTCCCCTCTTGCTGACACGAAGGGGGGAGGGGGACAAGTAATACCATGTTCTTTGTGACGCAGGTGCCACATAGAAGTTGCACATTTGGTATTTGAACATCAAACCACCATTTTCATACATATTTTGGTCCACATGAAAGTGTGTTTGTTTTCTGACCCTTTCTCGCATTATTTTCGCCAAATTTATAAACATTAGACAAGACGGATGACACAATAGACACGATTCACTCACACTACCCGTGTGCCATGCCCGTGCCCCTGTCACTCACATCAGGATAGTACATTGGGCTCCACTAGGCTTCCCTCGCAATCTCAAAAATATCTACCCACCTGCAGGGTTTTCCTGTTTGATAACACACGGTTATTCTGTTCTAACACTGTGTGTTGTTTGTTGTTCCCGCTCCCTCCTGCATCCCTTGAAAATATCTACCCGACTGGAGGGTTTCTATGTTTGATAACACACGGTTGTATTGGGACCATGTGTGTCGTGGGAAACCACAGCCTCCTATGGGGCCATGAGCCCCTTATGCATCGGCAGGGGGGATGAACATGTTGCACAAAGAGCGGAGAAATGTCGCACAACGGCAGAGATCACACGGGCAGTTTTACACAGGTTCGGACCGCCGCAAGGTGTAAAACCCTACTCCTGCTTTGGTGGATTAATGGTGGGTTGTGGTGGAAAACGCAGTGCTCTTGCCAGGCAGGGTTGCCTAGGGACGAGAGCTGCTATGCATGTATGAGTGTACGAGGGTCCGAATCCTTTTTGTGGTCGCCATGCGCCTCTTTTATAGATCAAGGGGTCACCACAATGGCAAATCAGTCATTGCATACTGATTAGATAGCAAACAGTGCTATCATACCTAACTCCACAAACATGGTAGAGCGCATTAAATGCGTCGCTAAGTGTCACATCATGGCATGCCCAGTAAGCCTTGCCGGGCAGTTCGGCCACCTTTTTGTCTGCCTGCTTGACACGTTGCAGGACGGGTGTCATTTGGAGGTGATTTCCATAGGAAGTTGTTGGATTTCGGGTTCCGGCAGACCCTTGAGGTTCGAACACTGGGGTGCGCACGGAGATCTCTCCCCTACCGATCTAAGTCCAATCTCCTCGTGTGATCTAAGTTGGAAACAACAAACAAGACAAGGGACACGAGATTTATACTGGTTTGGGCCACCGTTGTGGTGTAATACCCTACTCCAGTGTGTGGTGTGGTGGATTGCCTCGGGGGCTGATGATGAACAGTACAAGGGAAGAACAGCCTCGCGAGAGGTGTTCTTGAGCTGGTGCGATGAACTGCTTGTGCGAGTTCAGTCGCCTCTCTCTTTCTCTCCTAGGGTTCTATCAGATCTCTCTCTGTCTCTCTTCCATTCCCCCTGGGTGTCTCTCCGGGGTGTCCCCTTCCTTCTGTGGTGGCTAGCTCTATTTATAGGGGCCCTGGGCCTCTCCCCAAATAATGAGCGGGAAGGGCGCCAACAATTGGCCATTTTGAAGGGGAACATCTAGTACAAGTTATCCTGACCAAAGGTGGTCTTCGACTGCCAAAAGCTCTGGTGATGACGCCGTCTTGGGATCCATGATGACCTCCGTCCTGCCGCTCTGCTGGTCTTGGTCTCGTTGCACCGGAATGGTAACCTTTATCCGATGCCTTGGCCTGTGCTTGCCCTCTTTGCACCAAAGGGGAAACAAGGACACTGCGCAGGCCGGCGCCCGCCTGGCACCCACCTGGTCTCGATCGTCATGGCTTGCGTCACGGGCTCCTCGCGAGGTATCCCTGCCTTGATCTCTCCACCTCCTCGTGAGCCTGTCTGATGAGGCTACCTTTGAGGAAGCATTCTGTCGTCCGCCCCGTGAGGCTTGGCCCCTCGCGAGGGTCTTGAGCTTGAGCTGATGAAGATGGGCCGCGCTGGGCCCCCCACTTGAGCCACACCGCAGGCCGTAGGTAGGCAAGTCTGGGGACCCCCGTTCCCAGAACATCGACAGTAGCCCCCGGGCCCAAGGCGTGCCCGGGCTTGGCCTAGCAGGGAAGCGAAGAGGCAAACGCGAAGCACCGCGGGCCCTAACAGCCTGCGGCCTTGGGCACCGTGTCGCGATTGATTGGACGTGGGCGTATGTGCTTCCCCACGATGCCTCGGCAACCGCAGGACTTGACAAGTCCCTGCATGCAGAGAAACCGGTCATGATTACCTGCGATCGTGGCGCTCGGCGGTTGGCCTCCTCCAGCTATAAGTACGGGGCTGTGCGAGCCCCTTCAGTCCATCCCTTCCTGCTGCTCCTTTCCTTCTCCTTCCTTGTTCTTGCTCCTCCTTACGCCAGTGGCACCAATCCACCGGTTCTCTGCAGAAGAGAAGGGAAAGGCCCCTCGAGAGGGTCCTGACCCACTTCCGCAGGGGAGGTCCTCAGGGCAGAAGGCCGAGCCCGTGGCAACTAGCCAACAAGGGGCCACTAGGCCAGGCAGGCTGAAAAGATCCGCACTCCAGATTGAGGCACCGGCGCAGCGGTATGGCGTGCCGTCTTTATTACAAGACATTATTTACAGAGGCATACTAACGTCCATGCCTTCTTTTCAGGAAAAAGAGCGCTCGCCGGACTATACCCAAAGAGGCTACCAATCGTGCCTCCACAAGCCAGGCTCCAAGGCCGGACTCAGAGGTGGGAACGAGTACAAGGCGTGCGCCGGGTGCTCCTCCGACAGAGGATACAGATAGACTGTCCGCCACCCATTCCGAGGTGGAAAGTGCCATGAACCACAGGCGTCGCCGAACTGTTCTTCGTGATGCTTGTTTCTCCCCAGAGGCATTGGATGCCTTCAACTCGGGAGACGCGCACCTCAGTGCCTCTCAAGATGGTCTAACCAGAGCCACGGAGCAGTATGTAAAAGACATACGGGTGAGAAAATTTGATGATTATATATATTAGTGGCCCCTGAGACTTGAAACAGTTAGGATAACTGATTTAAGGATTATTTGTTATGTAGGTTCTTATAGAAAAGAATACTCAACTGTCCCAGGAGCTGGAAGAGTGCAAAGCCCATCTTCAGGCCACACTGTCCGCCGCAGGGGAGCCCAAAGAGACCCCCGCTGGTAACATATCCGTCAAGTGATAAGAATCATATTAGAGTGCGGCTTTATATGCAAATCTGACGGAAAAATTGCAGATGACGCTGGAGTGAATCTGGATAAGCAACAGCTCAAATGCCAGCTGAAGGATGGTGAGAGCGTGCTTACAAGGGTGAGGCAGGAGAAGAATGATCTCCAAGATGCCAACACCAAGCTGGGCGTGGAACTGAAAGATGTTCGTGCCCAACTGTCGGACTCTGTTAAGGAGAATCGACGGCTTCGGCGCGACATATTTAGTAAGTGCTTGAACGAACTTAAAAAGAGTTTGACGGGGAAGCTGGCTGATAGAGTTATGTCTGTAGGTATGTTAACAAGTCGTCCTGCCGAGGAGATGCCTAGTTTGATGGGTGATCTTCTTCCCGAGCTCGCACAGTTGCACGAACGAGTTCGGCAGGTGATGCAAGGCGTTGCCCAAGCCTCGTGGCCGTCCGTCTCCCTACCCAAAGGCCTTGGAGAGCTTGCAGAAAAGCTGAAGGGAGCACGGCGGCGCTTCCGATTATGGAAGATATTGGCCTGCCGTCAGGGTGCCAGGGAAGCTGGGGCGATGGTGAAGACACGGTACACGAAGGCTGACCCGAACCACATGGCCGAAGTCGGACCTGTGGGACCTGATGGCAAGGAGATCCCTGTAAATTTAGTGTGCGGCCAAGTAGAATTGGCCGCAAAGTATTCCCAACAGGACTGTAGACTAGACAGCCTATTGGATGGCATTGAAGAGGAATTCAACCAGTCAAATTGACTATGTAATTGTAAAGTGACATATATGATGCCTTCTAGCCGGATTGTAGATCGTCTGTCATGGCGGACCTTTTCGCTTCAACCTCGGGACCAGACAGTCTGGAGTGTATCCGAATACCCTCTCGGTTATATAAGAACCGGGGCATGCGTGGAGACTAGGCATAGGGGTCATTAGTGCTTTATCAGACAAGTGCCCAACTAGTTATGTTAGATTACATGGGTAGTAAGAAACATCTTCCAGAGAGAATAGTTCCATTAAGGGTTCCTTTCCCTGGGTAGGCATGCCCTAAAATGCATGTCCGGACTGCGACAAGAAGCACCGTAAAAACGTCTGGGGGCAGATATGGTTAATAAATAAAAGTCATCTTTTGTTCACCGACCAAATATTCTCTTAAGAACGCTAGCTTTAGGCTTCACCCAGTCTGAGGTACACGTCCGGCTGACCCGACGGTAACAATCGCAGAGGTGCTCCCCTTATGCCCTAGCCGAATTAACAGGAACGTAGGGCATAAATACAAGAGCCAGGCAACCCAGCTTGGACAAAACTTAAGTCATATTGATGCATATAATGGTGAAAAAAGGTACATGCGGAAGTATAATGCATGTGTTGGGCGTGATGCCCAGGTAAATAATTTAAGCTTCTGTGAAAGAAGCCCCCAGGTGTAGATAGTGCGGCTAGCACCTCTGTAGTGTACAAGTGAGGCACAAGGTGACCCTTGAAGGCCTGGAGGAATAAAAGAAAGAAAGCGAAACAAGACAGACGACGCATCTGCAGAAAATGGACAAAGGGAAGGGACTAACATAAAGTCCAGTGCTAGGCGTAGAATCTTCAGAGCCTGGCTGCGTTCCATGGGTTCGGCTCGAGTCGAGTAGTCGATGCATCCCGCAGTCGGTACGCTCCGCCGGTCAAAACTTGGTCGATGACGAAGGGACCTTCCCATTTGGGCTCTAGCTTGTTCTTTTTCTTATCCGGCAGCCGGAGAACTAGTTCGCCAACGTTATAAGTTTTGGCTCGTACTTCTCTGCTTTGGTATCTGTGGGCCTGTTGCTGGTAAAATGCGGAACGGGCTTTGGCTACGTCGCGCTCTTCCTCCAAGGTGTCCAGACTGTCTTGCCGATCGAGCTCGGCTTCTCTTTCTTCGTACATGCGCACTCGAGGTGAGTCATGAATTATGTCACAGGGCAGGACTGCCTCTGCGCTGTACACCATAAAAAATGGTGTGTATCCGGTACTACGATTCGGTGTGGTCCGCAGCCCCCTAGAGTACAGAGTCGAGCTCCACTACCCAGTGCGTGTCAGACTCTGTTAAGGAGCGCACTAGTCTGGGTTTAATGCCGCTCATTATAAGACCATTTGCTCATTCGACTTGACCGTTGGTTTGTGGATGGTAGACTAAAGCATAATTGAGCTTGATGCCCATTTTGCTGCACCAGAGTTTTACCTCGTCGACCATGAAGTTCGTGCCATTATTAGTGATCATGTTGTGGGGGACGCCGTAGCGATGTACAACCCCGGATATGAAATCTATCACCGGTCCGGATTCGGCTGTTTTAACCGGTTTGGCCTCTATCCATTTGTTGAATTTATCCACCATGACCAATAAGTATTTTTTCTTGTGGGTTCCACCTTTAAGGGGTCCAACCATGTCAAGCCCCCGGACCGCAAAGGGCCATGTAATGGGGATTGTTCGGAGGGCGGTGGGTGGCATATGGCTTTGATTTGCAAAGAGCTGGCAACCGACGCAGCGTTGGACTAATTCTTGTGCGTCTGCTCGGGCCGTTGTCCAATAGAATCCTGTACGGAAGGCCTTGCTCACAAGAGCCCAGGCTGCGGCGTGATGATCGCCGAGTCCGGCATGAATTTCTGCCAAAAGGTTCCCTCCTTCCTCTTCGGAGATGCACCGTTGAAGGACTCCGGTAGCGCTTTTTTTGTACAATTCTCCCTCGTGGACCCTGTAGGCCTTTGATCGCCGCACTATGTAGCGTGCCTCATTCTGGTCCTTCGGGAGTTCCTGTCTAGTTATGTAGGCCAGGAATGGTTCTGTCCACGGGGCAATAATAGCCATTATTTCGTGAGTTGATTGTGTTATTTCAATGGCAGAGCCTCCGATTGTGTCAGAGAGTTTGGTATCAGGTATTTTGGCTGGGTCTAGACTGTTGTTACCGGTGTCCCCTTCCCATGCTACGGATGGCTTGAAAAGCCTTTCCAATGTGGGCGAGGATATCTGCCGCCTGATTGTTTTCCCGAGCCACATAGTGAAATTCGAGCCCCTCGAACCGGGCTGACATTTTTAGGATGGCATTGCGATAAGCGGCCATTTTTGGATCCTTGGCATCAAAATCTCCATTTATTTGGGATATTGCAAGGTTTGAATCCCCGCGCACCTCTAGGCGTTGAATGCCCATGGATACTGCCATCCAGAGACCATGTAGAAGGGCCTCGTATTCGGCTGCATTGTTGGAGTCCGTATACATTATATGTAGTACATATTGAACGGTGTCTCCTATTGGGGATGTCAAAACGATGCCAGCCCCCAGACCAACCAACATTTTGGAGCCGTCGAAGTGCATGGTCTAGTTTGAATATGTGTCGTACTCTTTAGGGAGTTCGGCTTCCGTCCATTCAGCGACGAAGTCAGCCAAAACTTGCGATTTAATCGCTCGCCGTGGCTTGTAAGTTATGTCGAATGGGAGGAGCTCAATGGCCCATTTGGCAATCCAATCCGTCGCGTCGCGGTTGTTTATAATATCGTTAAGTGGCACTTCTGAGGCTACCGTTATCGAGCACTCTTGAAAGTAGTGTCGCAGCTTCCGGGATGCCATAAATACCGCATACGCTATCTTTTAATAATGCGGGTACCGCGATTTGCATGGAGTAAGGACAGTGGACACGTAGTAAACCGGCTTTTGAATGAGAAATTTGTGTCCGTCCACTTCTCGCTCGACGACAAGCACTGCGCTTACCACTTGATGAGTTGCCGCAATGTATAATAGCATTGGTTCGCTAATGTTTGGCACGGCCAGGACTAGGTTTGTTGCCAACATGGCTTTTATTTTGTTGAGTCTGGCCATGGCGGCGTCCGTCCACTCGAAGTGTTTGGTGCACCGGAGGAGGCGATAAAGGGGTAATGCCTTTTATCCCAAGCGGGAGATAAAGCGGCTTAGAGCCGCCACGCATCCAGTTAGTTTTTGTATTTGTTTGAGGTCTGTTGGGGTAGCCAACTGTGACAATGCTCGGATTTTGGCCGGATTAGCTTCAATACCTCTATTGGAGATAATGAATCCCAGGAGCTTTCCTGCTGGTACGCCAAAGACGCATTTTTCCGGATTGAGCTTGATGTCATAAGTTCGGAGGTTGTCGAATGTGAGCCTCAAGTCGTCTACTAGAGTTTCGACATGCTTGGTTCTCATGACCACGTCATCAACGTATGCCTCCACTGTTTTGCCACTCTGGTTTGCCAGGCATGTCTGAATCATGCGTTGATACGTTGCTCCAGCGTTTTTTAGCCTGAAGGGCATTGTGTTGAAGCAGAATGGGCCGTATGGTGTGATGAATGCCGTTGCGGCTTGGTCTGGCTCTGCCATTTTGATTTGGTGGTAGCCAGAGTATGCGTCGAGGAAACACAATGAATCGTGTCTTGCGGTAGCATCGATGATCTGATCGATGCGGGGGAGGGGGAAGGGATCCTTTGGGCAGACCTTGTTAAGGTCCTTAAAATCGACGCACAAGCGCCAGGATTTGTCCTTCTTTGGTACCATCACCAGGTTTGCCTGCCAGTCTGGATGTTTTATGTCTCTAATGAATCCGGCCTCCAATAGCTTGGCTAGTTCCTCTCCCATGGCTTGTCTTTTGGGCTTGGGGAAACGTCGAAGAACCTGCTTGACTGGCTTGAATCCTTTTAGGATATTTAGGCTGTGTTCAGCCAGCCTGCGTGGGATTCCTGGCATGTCTGAAGGGTGCCAGGAAAAAATGTGCCAGTTCTCGCGTAGGAACTCTCGCAGTGCGGCGTCAACATCAGGGTTTAATTGTGCCCTGATGGAAGCTGTTTTTGTAGGGTCCGTTGGATGGACTTGGAATTTGACTATTTCGTCCGCCGGCTTAAAGGAGGTGGACTTGGATCTTTTATTGAGTATCACGTCATCCGTGTTCACCGTGGAGCGCAGCGCAGTTAGTTCTTCGGCTGCTAGGGCTTCGGATAGTGCCTCAAGGGCCAGTGCAGCTGTCTTATTTTCGGCGTGGAGTGCTATGTCCGGATCACTGACAAGAGTGATGATTCCGTTGGGCCCGGGCATTTTGAGCTTCATGTACCCGTAATGGGGTATGGCTTGGAAGATTGTAAACGCCTCCCGCCCTAATAGAGCGTGGTATCCGCTGCTGAATGGGGCCACTTGGAATGTAATTTCTTCGGACCTGTAATTATCCGGCGTGCCGAATACCACATCTAGTGTGATTTTTCCGGCGCAGCGTGCTTCCCGATTGGGGATGATTCCTCTAAAGGTTGTGCTGCTTTGCTTAATGCGGCTCCAGTCTATTTCCATCTTTTGAAGAGTTTCCTTGTAGATGAGGTTTAATCCGCTGCCGCCGTCCATGAGTACCTTGGTGAGTCGAAAGCCGTCCACGATTGGACTGAGGACCAGTGCGGCTGGTACTCGGGCTGTTCGGAATTTAGGTTCATCACTAGCATTGAAGGTAATAGTCGTGTCGCTCCAACAATTTGTTTCTGCTATATGGCAGATTTTGGACGTGGTGCGGAGTGTTCACTTCCGTCTTTTATTTGAAGCGAAGGCATCAAAGACCGTACTATTGTCCTCGGGGTGGTGCTCTGCGGTTTTTTGGAGGAGTAGATCCTCACTGCTTTTGGCCACCTGCCAAAGTATCGAGCATGCTCTAAGGCTGTGCGTTGGTATCGCATCTGCTGTACTATGAATTTTGCAGGGTCCGTTGAGCCATCCCTCCAGTACGGTTCCTTGCCCAGTAGAGTGCTTTTGCTTTTTGGTAGTTAACCCAGGTGTATTCTGATAATGCACCCTTTTATTTCGGACTGGGTTTGTATTCAGGGCCAGATTATCCCAAAATTTTATTTCGGTTTTCCAGGGGCTTTCCATCGCACAGTACTTTCGTACTATGGACACCAAGTCGGCAAAGCGTGTAATTTCACGGCGACTTATGGCGTTGAGGATTCCCTTGTCTATGCAATTATTGCAGAAGAGAGAAATTGTGTCTTCCTCCTGGCAGTCCTTTATCCTCTTCTTGACCAGGAGGAATCTGGCCCAGTAATGGTGTACTGTTTCTGTGGGCTCTTGCCTAATTTGGGATAGATCGCATATGTTTGGGTGGGTGGGTGGAATTGAATCCGAATCCTCACCCAATCTGAGGCTCAGTGGCCAAGGAGTTTCCGAACTCGAAAGTTTGGATTCTTGGAAGTTTTCCAGTAAATCTGGCCCATTGCCTGATTCTAGGTTCAATCTTTGAGTGACATCCTCCCCTCTGTGGGTATCCGGCTTGCAGGGATCGGGAATCCGGACGTAGCTAGTCCTTAAGATAGATGAAGTTTTGACGCATTGTTCTTCCACCACTGCAACGTGATGGGTGACCTGGGGAGAGTTAATTTCTCTTAGATCGGGTTTAGGCCCAATCTCATCGTAGTCTGTAGTGACTCCCAGGGCGGCAATACGATCCAAGACCTCATTCAGGGAAGAGAGCTCCATTGGATCTAACTGCTCGGCGAGTTCCGAGTTGATGTGAAGATTGCTTTCGATGACCCGAGAAGTCATCGTCGGGCAGCGGCCGAACAGGCGGTCATAAGAAAACCACCAAGCCAGAGAGTTTGGCTGATAGCCAGGGCTCCCTCAGCGATAGTGCCATCTTTAAAGACGGGACAATACATCCTTCCTTGTGGCGATGGCACAGCGGAACTCTCAATGAAAGCACCAATGTCGGTGTCAAAACCGGCGGATCTCGGGTAGGGGGTCCCGAACTGTGCGTCTAGGCCGGATGGTAACAGGAGGCAAGAGACACGAAGTTTTACCCAGGTTCGGGCCCTCTTGATGGAGGTAAAATCCTACGTCCTGCTTGATTAATATTGAAGATATGGGTGTTACAAGAGTAGATCTACCACGAGATCAGAGAGGCTAAACCCTAGAAGCTAGCCTATGGTATGATTGTATGTTGTGGTTCTTGTCCTACGGACTAAAACCCTCCGGTTTATATAGACACCGGAGAGGGTTAGGGTTACACAAGGTCGATTACAAAGGAGGAGATATCCATATACGTATTGCCTAGCTTGCCTTGCACACCAAGTAGAGTCCCATCCGGACACGAGACGAAGTCTTCAATCTTGTATCTTCATAGTCTAACAGTCCGGCCAATGGAGATAGTCCGGCTGTCCGGAGACCCCCTAATCCTGGACTCCCTCAACAGGAGTGCCAGACCAACTACCAACGCATTTCACCGTGTGCCAAAGGCACAGAGGTCTATAGTTGTGCCAGTTGTCAGTGATGCAAGGACTACCAGTTTAGCACCTGCAGCAACCACCCCAGTTATTCCTCTAGTGGCAACTCCTCCAGCTCCTCAGACATCACCAGAAGTGTTTGTAGACGGACTCCTCTCCAAGCCATCCTCGCACACCGGAGCTCCCGGAGATCGTGCCTAGAGTGCCGCATAGCACTATGCATTTTAAGCATTTTGGTAACTTGTTTCCAAAGGGAGAGAAAGTGTATAGATCACAGGCTTTGAGAAAGAGAGAGCGTTTTGCCCTTTTGGTGCTTCTCTTGCTACTTGCCGTTTGATCATTTGCTTGCTACAATATTTGTGCTTGTGTGTGAGATACTCTAATGATCATGTGATTGATAACTATGCCTTAATGTGTGCTTGAATGATGTTATCTTAATACTTGTGTATGATCAGTCATGTTTGCCTTCATGATGAGTGCATGTTCCTTATATTCTATCATTTTGAGCGCTCCACCAAGATGTATGTGACATGGAAGAGTAACTCACGATCCTAATCGATTGTGCATTTGCATTCAAAAGCAAATTTTAAATAATGCACCGATCGATGACTTGCGTCGCTGTGAGGTGGAGTAGTGAAGCTTTGGCGGTGTAGTTTGCCTTCGTAGGGCCCGGCAGGCCTGCCGGGACAGTCTTGATGCTTGTCTCCAGGGTAACCTCATTCTCACCAGGCTCGCCTGCCCGGCAAGGGAGGTTTTCCCTTAGTGATATCTTGCTCCTTCAGCTTGACCTGGTCTTCTTGATCCGCACTATGATTCCTCAAAAAGCTGATCTCTTTTGCTTGGTCCAGTCTTGGATGTTCTAATCTTTGCTCTTAGGCCAGTGCACGGTCTGGGAAACAGACCCATGGTTTGTTGCATCGACAGGAGCCCTCGGGCTTGGCCCGAACGCGCTGCCGGATGTCGTTGGGGCAGGCCCTATCTAGTGCACATGCAAAAGGGTAGTAGTTGCTCGTCCCTTGAGATCTTCTTTGCTTCTTCATTAACCTGAACCCAGGTCAGTTTCCGGTTCTCCCATGCATCATGTAAATCTCATCGCAGTGGGGAAACCTTTGTAATGGCCCGTGAATGACTTTAACGCATGGGTGAGTAACTGTCAATTCACTCTTCCCACCACGCTCTTACCCTAGGCCTATATGATGCATGCATTGAGTGGGGTAGGTAAGGGGGGCGCATGGTGTGGTGAGCGTCAAGGTAGGGGCCCGGTCTTCTTGGAGTGGCGGAGGAGGTCAGTGGTTACACGCCGAGGGATCAGCTCCTAGCCTCGATCGGCCTAAAAAGAGGGAGTGGGGAAGGAGTGGGAGTGCTCATCCGCACATTTCTCCTCCACCATCCCCCACCTTCTTCTTGTTATGCTGAAGGGAAGAGGTTGGTGCTAGGCCCCGGGCTCAATCTTGGGGTTGATTACGTTGAATGCTCGTGTAGATGTTTGGGTAGTGAGTCTGGTCCGGGCCCTAAAGATATGCAGTGGGCGGGCCGCTCGTAGTGTAGGAGACATCAAGTTTTCCCATTATGGTGGGATGTTTGTCTCCTCCACTCGGGCCAGCCGACTGGTAGGGTGCGCTGGTTCCTACTACAAGTTGCTGTGGCTTGGCACTCCAGCACCAGAGTCCTTGGGGTTCTCGGTGCCTGTCTGGGGTGTGGCGCACGGGGCTTGTGGTAATCCCAGCACTGACCCCTTTGGTGGAGTCGTGGAAAATGTTGAAAACAGCGGCATTTCCCTGCCCCAAGGAGGGGAGCAATGCCCTTTGCGCGTCTCGGACGCAACCATCGCTTGTTGTTTCTCCGGTGGTGGTGATGGCTCGAGGAGTTGGCGTCCTCCCAGAGTGGTGGTGATGAGGAAATAATGAGGGAAGATGGAGAAGGCGGGTGGCAGGGTGTAAGGTCAGAGTACGATGGCACCAATGCCTTCATCTCATTTTGGCAATCTGCCGCCTCATCTTTCCGCTCTTCCCCTCCCTCCCCAGCACCATCATCACCGGCCTCTTGGTTGCCAGGGAGGGGGTCGCTCTCTTGGTGCCTTTGCCTCGTCGAGCAGCCTTCCAGCCGAGCTTCAACGGTTCTCCCTGCCGGCGCTCACAGTGGGGCTTCTCGCTCGTCCTGGAGGTAGTGACCAGGGCACCGCCGAGCTGCTCCCTCTGCCCTTCTCCTTTGCAACCTCAACACTCCTGATCTTGTCAGGCTGCACCCATCAATCTCCTGGTGGGATCGAGTCGGGCGTCTGCTCAGGCGCTCTTCCTGCCCTCTTCACCTCCCACCGCAGTACCTTGGAGAAGAAGGGCCTGAAGGGGGGGATTAAGGGGCACTTATCTTTTTTCAATGTAAAATGTGTAGGCACTTGCCAAACTTTAGCTTAAATTAAGTAATCTTCTTTACCCATGTTTGTGTTCTATAAGATCTGTACTTGTTAATGAGCATATTAATGAAGAAGACAAACCTTGCCGGGTACTTGTGCATGTAGTGTGTCCATGTAGAGGTGAGATGCCTCTATACATTCAATTAGACAAGATTTCCCGGCAGGCTATCGTGCCGGTACCCTCGGTTTTCTACCCTGGAGCTAGGTCTGCCGGGCATAAACCATAAAGAGGGACCATCCCCCGCCAAACCTTCTCGCCAAAGGCCACTACAACCATCCCAACTGAAGCAACGTTTGAGTCAAGAGATGGGAGCACCTAAGTTTCAAATGTGACAGGGTTTTCATATGCACAAGTCTCTACTTACAGAACATGTATGGATAAGAAAAGAATGTATCTGTTTGGCTTGCCGGGGATTGCAATGTAGGATCTTCTTCTCTTCTCTTCTTCGGGCTCGAGTCCGCAGTAAGAGCCTGCAGTTGGATGCAGATGAAAATGATGCCACATGTGATCTTATCTACCTGAACATGGGCTCATGATATGCTTATGCATGCATGCAATTTTTCTAGGGCCCCCAGCGCTTCATTTATTTCTCTGTTGCTCAGGGTCTGCGTTTGGCTTTGTACAAGGGGTTGCATGCAACATCGGCAAGGCCTGTACAAAAGGGTGGCTATCGAGCAGGGCCCGACAGCCACGCCTTATGGGTAGAACTTACGGAGATGCTCAATGTTCCATGAGTTTTGCAATTAAATGCCATATCCAGTTTCCAGATGGACTGCGCCAGGTCTGGTGACGCGTACTACCCGGTAAGGGCCTTCCCACTTTGGCATCAACTTGTTTGTACCCTTGGCAGACTGAACGCGCCTAAGTACAAGGTTGCCTTCCTCAAAACTCTGGGCATGAACCCTACAACTGTGATAGCAATGCAGGGCTTACTGTTAGCATGCCGCACGCGTAGCAGCCAGAGACGATTCTCCTCGAGTAGCATAGTGTCATCACGCCGCTGCTGTTCTTGCACCACTATCGTAGGCAAGCACACGAGGTGACCCGTAAATGAGTTCCGTGGGGATAACTGCTTCTGCCCCATAGACTCGGGAGAAGGGAGTCTGCCCGGTAGCTCGATTTGGTGTCGTTCTGAGAAACCAAAGAACCACTGGTAGCGCGTCAATCCATCGCCTGCCACACTTCCGCAACTTATCAAATGTCCATGTCTTGAGTCCTCGCAGAAGTTCAGCGTTCGCCCTCTTAGCTTGCCGTTGCTCTTTGGATGAGCAATAGAGGCGAGTGAGATCTTGCTTCTGAGGGAATGAACATATTGCATGAAGGCATCGCTCATGAATTGGGTGCCATTGTCAGTGATGATTCGGGCAGGGACCCTGAAGCGGCACACCAATCCTTTCAAGAACTCAATAGCTGACTGAGCAGTCACCTTTCTCACAGGCTCTACTTCCGACCACTTTGTAAACTTGTCGATTGCGACGAACAAGAATTCAAAGTCCCCGGTAGCACGGGGGAAGGGGCCTAAGATATCAAGCCCCAAGACCAGAAATGGCCATGATAAAGGGATTCTTTGAAGAGCTTGGGCAGGCAGATGGATATTCTCGGAATGGAACTAGCAGGCTTCACATTTGGTGACCAACTCAACTGCATCTTGGAGGGCTATGGGCCAGTAAAATCCTTGTCGGAAGGCTTTTCCCACTAGAGCACTCAATCCGATGAGTGAGCCACACATGCCTTTGTGTATCTCTGCCAACAGTTCATTTCCTTCTTCCCGGCAAATGCACTTCAATTTCACACTGTTGGGCCTTCTTCTGTACATCGTGTCATCAACGAACTAGTACATATTGGCCATCCGGGCTACTCTTTCAGCTTCTTCTTTCTCTTCAGGAAGTTCTCCAGTTCAGAGAAAATGGTGAAAGTCCAACTAATCCCCGGGTGGTTTTGGTAATTCATCACAACATATAGCTCATTGAACTAATATACATTCAAGTTGAATATTTCAGGAAGTTCAATGTTTGGCATGGTATGGACTAGAGAAGTGGACCCCTCAAAATGCTAAGGACAAATATTGGCAAAAGCTCAAGACTCTTCATTTCCATTTTAGTGATCCAAGATCACATTGAGTCCATAGGAAAAGCCAATAGTATTAACAGGGGATGAGGTGTTCCTTAATGGTCTACTTTCTCAAAATGCTTAGTGATATGCTCCAAAGCCCACAACCGCTTTCTCAAATCCAAAAATGTCCTAAACCTAAAGTCAAACTTGGCCCCACCGATTTGATCTATCCAGCGCCACTGAGTTCCTTTGATGTAGCCATAGCCAGAAACCCTAATCAGTTCGGTCTCACCGATAGGGATTTCAGTCACACCGAGATGGGATTGCAAACTCTCTGTCTCCCTTCCTAACGTTTTGGTCTCACCGAAATGAGCGATTGGTCCCACCGAGTTCACAATGCAAACTCTCTATTTCCCTTTTGTAACATTTTGATCTAACCGAAATGAGTGATTGGTCCCACCGAGTTTGCCTGACCAACTCTCTATTTGCTCATTGCTGAAATCGGTCTCACCGAGTTCATGCAGTTGGTCACACCGAGAGGAGGTTTTGCCCTAACTCTAGCACATCGGTCCTACCGAGTTGATCATGTCGGCCCACCAAGATTCCTAACGTTCACATTTTGAACTAAATCGGTCTCACTGAGTTCACCTATTCGGTTTGACCGAGTTGGGTCAAATGTGTGTAACGGTTGGATTTTGTGTGGAGGCTATATATATATCACTTCACCCCCTTCTCTATTCAAGAGAGAGCCATCAAAACATGCCTACACTTCCACTACTCATTTTCTAAGAGAGAACCACCTACTCATGTGTTGAGACCAAGACATTCTAAACCAACCACAAGAATATTGATCTCTAGCCTTCCCCAAGTTGCTTTCCACTCAAATCATCTTTCCACCATAGACAAATCTGTGAGTGAGAGTTGAGTGTTGGGGAGACTATCATTTGAAGCACAAGAGCAAGGAGTTCATCATCATCACACCATCTATTACCTTTTGGAGAGTGGTGTCTCCTAGATTGGTTAGGTGTCACTTGGGAGCCTCTGACAAGATTGTGGAGTTGAACCAAGGAGTTTGTAAGGGCAAGGAGATTGCCTACTTTGTGAAGATCTACCCAAGTGAGGCAAGTCCTTCATGGGCGATGGCCATGCACTACTAGAGAAAAGCCTAGCAGCAGCGTGGGTTTTAGGGCTATTAGTAGCGCTGGGCGATGCGCTACTGATAAGGCGCTACAGCTAATGTATAGCAGTAGCGTGCCTCCGACCACGCCACTGCTAAATTGAATTAGTAGTAGCGACTTCCCGGAGGAGCGCTACTGGTAATTAGTAGTAGCGCTTCTCCCTGCCCGCGCTGCTACTATTATTTCATATTTTATTTCTTTTTTATTTCATGTTGTATTCGTACACCTTTACACAAGTTTTCATACAACAGGAATTTAGAAATTGTTTTTACATCATAATGAGTTACTACATCACGGGGTGAAAGAACCGTGGACTAGTTTCAAGTGGATGGACATCCACTTGAAACTAATCCGCGGTTCTTTCACCCAATGATATAATAAATATCATCATCATCATCACATCATTAACAACTTATCATCATAATACATCATTGTCATATAACACCTCCTCAATATCATTGTTTTCATCAATGAGACATCAAATATCAAATTGTTCACTAGTCGTAATCACAAGTACTCCTCATCATCAACTCTAACACATTGTATCACATAATAAACATATTGTACCTCATAGGACCTACTACATTCTCTTAGGACCTACTATATTCTCTAAGGTAAAATAGAAAAAAGCAAGATAGCCCCTGACTCTCCATTATGGAGAATGGAGATTATACTGTCTCCAATTCTTGCCTTTTGCTTAATGTTACTTCCAAGAACCTCCTTGCGAATGTCCAAACATTTTTACATTCTTTAATTAGCATGTGTTCACCGGTTTTAGAAATCTGATATGCACAGGTGAGCTCCTTAGATTGACATGGCTGTATGTTCAGAAATGCAAGGCGACCATTCTGATACATCAGATGAGGCACACAATCCATCGGGGTTTTCTGTTGAAAAACATAGTAATAACTTCGTAGTTAGCAAAGATGTACTAGTTCTAGAAGTATGCAAAAGATGCACGGATGTTGTAATAATGAAAAGTCTTACCAGGGTATCTCCATAGAAGTTATCGTGGTTCAACACGTGCACTAGTGGCACGTATTCACCATAATTTGGAGGAGTTCGATAATAGGTATTGTAATTCTCAAGATAAGTACAATAAGCAATCAGATGACTTTTCTCCTTATAAGTTAATTCAGAGCCATCAGTGTAGTGGGTTTTGTCTACCATCTTCTGCACATTCTTTGAAGATTCAAAATAAGCTGTCAATGGAAATAAGCTGTCAACTATTTTGAAATAAACAATATAAATTAGTTAATAACTATGTTTGAGAAACTCATATTGCGGTAGAATCGGAAGCGTATCAACAAGGACCCAAATGTCCATATTGTCTTGCTCGATGTCAGGATCACCAAGATCCATGGTGACAATCATACCCTCATAAAAACCATACATTTTGCAAAGTGCTTCCCAATTTTGGCAACCAAAATGGGTTACGCTCTGAGAATTGTACAGATTTACTTCAAAATCGATATCATGATGGGTCCTTAGGTGTATTTTCTTTGTTTGAAAATTTTCATGGTCTTCAAAAGCCATCCTCTCCAAGACATAGCGTCTTGCATGGCATGGGATAAGCTAGTCGAACTGTAAAAGATGAAAATTAGACGTTGAAATAGTTGAAGTCATGCTTAATTACAAAAAAACACTTGTCGTTGTTGCGTACCGTTTCAACATCGAAGGTCTCCTCGAGCTTAATGCTGAAGCACCAATCTTCGTCCAGCTCAACGAACATGTCGCACATACCTCGATCGTCGTGGCACCAGCTGCACTCCCCTGGGAGACTGTCATCGTCCGAGTACGACATTTCCTCTGTTCATAATTCAAAGATTAAACTTGTACAATTAAATATATGTACTGAAAAACCTAAATTAGATCATTATTTTTCGAGAAAATCCAGGACACTCGATATTTCCTACATATTCTAGCACAAGTCATGCCAGAATTCACGGAAAAATCCGGCATGACCTTTGCTAAAAAAAGGACATATCGAGCGCCTGAAATTTGCCGGAATGGAAATTAATCAACACTCTGGCAGAACATAGGACACTCGGAGGTGTAAACTGAACATGAACGACCACTTGGGCAACCACATATACTATTTGAGAAAAATATGACATGTTCAACTAGTTTTATTAATTCAACTAGTTCTTACTAAATATAAACTTACTATAAATAGAAAAAAAACTAGTTCTTTCTAAAAATAAAGTAGTTCAACTAGTTATATTAATTATCTTACTAAAAATACATTAGTTCTATTAATTCAACTAGTTCAACTAGTTTATTAATTTACTTACTAAACTAGTTCAACTACAACTAAAGTAGTTCAACTAGTTTATTAATTTACTTACTAAAAATAAACTAATTTTTACTAAAAATAAACTAGTTCAACTAGTTATATTAATTTTCTTACTAATTCTATTAAACACTAAAACTAATTCGATGAACTCTAAAACTAATTCTACTTAACAACTACTGCCATAATTAGCATCTAATTTGATGAACCCTAACTAATTAGATGAACTCTGAAATTTAACCCTAAGAACCCTAGATAGGCAGAGGTAGGGGAGGAGGAGGAGGGCGTGCTCACCTCTGGCGCCGGCGGAGTTAGGGAGAGGGGCACGCGGCGTCGAGGTTGGGGACGGGGTCAGGGCGGCAGGCGCATGGCCGAGGGCGGCTATGTAGGGGGGTGTCGAGGTCGGGGTCGGGGGCGGCGTCGTGGTCGCGGTCGGGGGTGGGGGCGGCATCGAAGGTGTGCGGAGAGCGACGGGTCGCGCGCGGCGGCCGACGACGATGTAGGGCGGCGACAGCAGAGGAGTAGGGATTTGGGGGAAGTGGCCGTGGGGGAAGAAGGAACCACGCGGTTAAGTTAAAAGTAGCAGTAGCGCGTTCCAGGAAGTGCGCTGCTGCTATGGTAGCTATAGCGCGTTTCCTAACAAGCGCTACTGCTATTCCTTCTCTTTTTTATTTGCTTTCCATTTAATTTTATTTTCATTAGCAGTACCGCCTTTGTCCGTAAACGCGCTGCTACAAAACAAGTACCGGTAGCGCGGTTCCACGTAGATCGCTACTACTATGTGTAGCCTATCGGCTAAGCCGTGGGAATTTTAGTAGTAGCGCTTTTGTACTCGGGCGCGCTACTGCTATAACTATATCTGTAGCGCCGTTTTAAATACCGCGTTGCTGCTAATTAGCACCAATGTGCGTTTTTTATCCCGCGCTACTGCTAATGTTCTGTGTATAAGGTTTTCCCTAGTAGTGATGGTGGGATAGACAAGGTTGCTTCTTCCTGGACCCTTCGTGGGTAGAACCCTCCGTGGACTCGCGCAACCGTTACCTTTCGTGGGTTGAAGTCTCCATCAACATGGACGTACGATACCACCACCTATAGGAACCACGCCAAAAATCTTCGTGTCTACATTGCGTTTGCCTTCTCCAAACCCCTCCCTCTACCTCCATATGCAATATTTTACTTTCCGCTGCTACACTCTTAGAATTGCATGTGTAGGTTGATTGCCTGACTTATGCTAAGTTGCTAAAATCTGCCAAGACTTATAATTGAGAAAAGGCTAGATTTTTATTTGGTCAAGTAGTCTAATCACCCCCCTCTAAACCTACTTTCGATCCTACAAATGCACTATGTGTCGCGCCCAAGTTGGAGTCTGAGCCTCGGCAACTAGGACTAGCGGCACCTCCTCATTCGTGGGAGTGCATCCCTCGACTGCGGCGACCGGTGGTCTGGCGGGAGGACACAGCTCAGCGACCGAAGCGGAGTTGTTCCCGTCAAGCTCTCTGTCGGGAGCCTCGAGAGGTTCTACTGGGAGAGGCTTGCCAGAGTCCAGTTTCCTCCTCTTTTCGGCCATTGTTGTTAGGGATACGGAGGGCTGAGTCAGATGCAGAACAAAACTCCCTGGTTCCATAGGCAGTTTTTGTGCAGCGCACTTTCACAGATGATCAGCAAGGATGTTTTCCGCATGGGGTACGTGCTCTATTTGCAATCCGTCAAAGCGCTCCTCCATCTTTCTCACTTGCTCAACGTATGCCTCCATCAATGGACTTTGGTAATCCTTGTTCACCTGCCTCGCCACAAGTTGCGAGTCTCCACGGATGATCAGCTTCTTGATCCCCAGTTTTGTTGTAGTCCTGAGCCCGATAAGGAGCCCTTCATACTCTGTTGTATTCTTGGTAGCCTTCTCCCAAGGAAAATACATTTGGACAACGTACTTAAGGTGCTCCCAAGTGGGAGCAACGAGAAGCATGCCAGCCCCTGCACCTTGTAGGGAGAAGGCACCATCGAAATACATAATCCATTCTTAGGGCGCTTCCTTGCCAGGGATAGCTGTCTCCAACACTTCTTCGTTAGGAGTTAGCGTCCATTCTGCAATAAATTCTGCCAATGCTCTGCTCTTAATAGTTGATGTGCTCTCAAACTTCAAACCAAATCTGGATATCTCGAAACCCCACTCCACTATCATGTCGGTGGCCTCAGGGTTTTTGAGTATCCGTTGCAAAGGGAAGGAGGTGACAATCATGATCTCATGGGCTTGGAAGTAGTGGCGCAGTTTCCTTGAGGCCATGACGAGGCTAAAAATCAACTTTTGCATGCCAGAATACCTCGACCTAGCCCCCTACAATAGGGAGCTAACGAAGTACACTAGGCACTGCACCACTTTCTTCCTTGCTGCAACCTTGGGACTGTCTCCACTGCCTTGCTCTTCTTTGTCTTGAACTGCATCTGACCTTGCCGGGATGTGTTTGCTTTCCTCCCCAGAGGGGACAATGGCTGTGACTGCCGCTTCATCCCCTTCCCGATGTGCCACCAGCGCCGCATTAACCACTTTATTAGTTGCTGCTAAGTATAGCAGCAATGGCTCTTGTGGTTTGGGGGCAACCAGAGTGGGCACAGAGGAAAGATAGGTCTTCAAATCTTGCAGCGCAGCGTCTGCTTCCGGGGTCCAGTCCGCAGGTCCTGCCTTTTTAAAGATTTTGAAGAACGGCAAGGCGCGCTCGGCAGATTTGGAAATGAACCTGCTAAGCGCGGCAACACATCCAGTCAGACACCCCACATCCTTGACTGTTTTGGGTGCTTGAATCTGCTCGATAGCCTTGATCTTATCGGGGTTGGCTCTATCCCTCGATGGGACACAAAGAAGCCAAGTAGCTTGCAGGAAGGAATGCCAAACACACACTTTCAGCTTCAAGTTGATCTTGCGCAGATTAGCAAATGGTTGTTCCAAATCCTGAATGAGGGTTGATATGTCCTTGTTCTTGACCACAGTATCATCCACGTAAGCTTCAATGTTTCTATGCAACTATGATTCAGAGCCAATTTAGACTGCCCTTGCAAAAGTGGACCCGACGCTCTTCGACCCGACTTGGTCTTGCTCCAGTGTTCATCCCTCTTATTCATGTCAGGCCCTTCATTTGTAAGCAAAACAAATGTATCCAGTTTAGGCAGCCTCATATTTTCATGAACATTAGAATCCTTACTCAGAAACGAAAGTTCCTGATAATTTAATTGGAGTGTGCGAGCTCTAGTAATTTGTCTAGTATGTATCGCAGTAGGGGTTGTGGGTGTAACAATGGTATTGATGTCCTGATTATCCTCCCCTTCTTGAAATGAAGTCGTCCTCGACGGAAGCTCATCTTTCTCACCCAAACAAGGCTTCAAATCTGCAGGCAGCTCAAGTTTATATGAATTATCATTTATTTTCTCTAACACCATAAAAGGACCATCAGCACATGGCGTTAGCTTTGATTTGTGCAAATTAGGAAATCTATCCTTACACAAATGTAACCAAACAAGATCTCCAGGTGCAAACACAACATGTTTTCTACCATTATCTCCAGCAAGTTTACATTTAGCATTCATACGCTCAATGTTTTCCTTAGTTAACTCATGCATTTTTAAAATCAATTCAGCATGTTCTTTAGCATCAAAATTAACCTTCTCCGAAGATGGAAGAGGTAACAAATCAATAGGTGCACGAGGTAGGAAACCATACACCATTTCAGAAGGGGACATCTTAGTAGTAGAATGCAATGAACGATTATAAGCAAATTCAATATTAGACAAGCATTCTTCCCACATTTTCTTATTATTCTTCAAAACAGCCCTAAGCATAGTAGACAATGTTCTATTGACTACTTCAGTTTGTCCATCAGTTTGGGGGTGACAAGTAGTCCTAAAAAGCAGTTTAGTCCCCAACTTAGCCCATAAACATCTCCAAAAGTGGCTAAGAAATTTAGTATCATGATCTGAAACAATATATTTGGCACACGATGCAAGCGAATAATTTCACGAAAGAACAAATCAGCAACATTAACAGCATCATCGCTTTTATGACATGGTATAAAGTGTGCCATTTTCAAAAATTTATCCACGACAACAAATATGCTATCCCTCCCCTTCTTTGTTCGAGGTAAACCTAAAATAAAGTCCATAGATATATCCTCCCAAGGAACACTAGGTACAGGCAAAGGCATATATAAACCATGAGGATTGAGTCATGACTTAGCTTTTTGACATGCAGTGCAGCGAGCAACAAAACACTCAACATCCTGTCTCATCTTTGGCCGAAATAAATGTGTAGCAAGTATATCCTCTGTCTTCTTCACGCCAAAGTGTCCCATTAATCCTCCTCCATGTGCCTCCTGCAATAACAAAAGATGAACGGAGCTAGCTCGAATGCATAGCTTGTTAGCACGAAACACAAATCCATCGTTAACAACAAACTTGTTCCAAGTTCTCCCTTCCTTACAATTCTACAATACATCTTTAAATTCAGTATCATGCACATATTGATCTTTCATGGTCTCCAAACAAATATTTTAAAGTCAGGTTGTGAAGCATAGTATAACGACGAGACAATGCATCAACAATAACATTTTATTTACCCTTCTTGTGTTTAATGACATAAAGGAAAGTCTCAATGAATTCAACCCATTTAGCATGTCTACGGTTCAGTTTTACTTGAATTTTTATGTGTTTCAAAGATTCATGATCAGAATGTATAACAAATTCCTTGGGCCATAAATAATGTTGCCATGTTTCTAAGGTCCTAACAAGAGCATATAATTCTTTATCATAAGTAGAATAGTTCAGACTAGGCCCACTCAATTTTTCAGAAAAGTATGCAACAGGTTTGCCATCTTGTAATAACACGCCTCCTAATCCAATTCCACTTGCATCACATTCAAGCTCAGAATTCTTATTAAAATCGGGAAGTTGGAGTAAAGGAGCATGTGTCAACTTATCTTTCAATACCGTATAGGCTTCTTCCTGTGCGGTACCCCAAACAAAAGGCACATCCTTCTTTGTAAACTCATTGAGAGGTGCAGCAATGGTGCTGAAATCTCTCACAAAACACCTATAGAATGTATAACAAATTCTTTGGGCCATAAATAATGTTGCCATGTTTCAAAGGTCCGAACAAGAGCATATAATTCTTTATCATAAGTAGAATAGTTCACACTAGGCCCACTCAATTTTTCAGAAAAGTATGCAACAGGTTTGTCATCTTGTAATAACACGCCTCCTAATCCAATTCCACTAGCATCACATTCAAGCTCAATAGTCTTATTAAAACCAGGAAGTTGGAGTAAAGGAGCATGTGTCAACTTGTAACATCCCCAGCATCACACTACAGTAATCTTCCCCTAATGAAGGTCATGATCATCATGCCAAAATGCCACTTGTCCAAAATCTGCTTCAAATTCAAATTTCATGTCAAATATTTGCTTCTTCTTTCATGCAAATTAAATAGTTCATCCTATGGCGAATAATCCCTAGATATTTCTCATGTTGCATCCAACATTTTTGGAGTTCCCAAAATGCCCCTGGGATTTAATTTAGTGGTCCAGCATCAATTAAATGGACCTTTTCAATTTCTAAAAATGGTTTGGTAACTCCTTTTGCCTCCAAACTTTTTGTGGCACCGTAAAATTTTGTGCTTGATTTATGTGCCAAGTTTCAGTTATAGCAAAAATCATTTGTTGCATGAGCTAAATGCAAAAGAGTGGTGGAAATATTACATGTTATAAAAAGGGAAAATATGGGAGACCTACTGTGCTCTTAGGCCTAACTACTGTGTTAGTGGGCTCTAGTGGCACTTTGCACCTTGGCCCATCTAGCAACAACAGCCCAGCCCACCACCACCATCTCTCCTTCAACCTCCTGCTACAGGAGGCAGATGAGGGTGTGGCGGCCATCCAGGCCACTCTAGCTGCTGATGCCCCCGTGGCGGCCATCCCGCAGTCCTCGCGGCGGATAAGAACCCCGAGCCTCGTTGACGAACCCTAGATCGCCTCCCCTCCCCGCTCTTGTCTCTCTCCTTGCTCGAAGACATCACCCGAGCTCGGTCGCCGCCGCGCCATTGATGTTGTGGCGCTCTGGAGCCACCCCGTGCCGTCAGCTGCTGTCCAAGAAGACCACCGCCCACGACTACATCATCTACGGGTCCGGATTGGCCCGGAACACCGCCGCATCCACGCCATCACCATCTTCTTCCGCCTTCGACCCTGACCTCCGCCGCCCTGGATCCGCGCTCCGGCAAGCCCCCGGCCCGTCTGAGCTCGTCATCGGCCTCCCCGGGGTGAGCCTCGCCGTTCCCCCCCGTTTCCCCCTGTTTCCCCTCATTCCTCGTCTCTGCAATCGCCGCCCCGACCTTGCGTTGACGCAGCCGAACTCCCGCTCACCGCGTTCGTCGCGCCCCTCCCCGTGCATAGCTCGCGCCTGTCCGCACTCCTCCTCGTTGGCCGCGTTGTCCGCCTCTCCCCTCGCGCCGTAGCCGCCACCCCCCACAGCCTCTGTATGCTGCTACTGCTGCTCCCCGCCTGGCGCGCCCATGCTACCTGCCGTTGCTTGCCTGCTGCTTGCTGCTCCTGCCCGTACTACTTCGCCTGCTGCTACCCAGCACCGCCCGACACCCCCGCGCCATGGCTGCCCACTGCCGCCTGCCCTGCCTTGCCGCTGCCGCCCTAACCCCGCGCTCCGGCTCCTTCCCCGTCCGCTGCTTTCGGGTGCCCCGTCGCCGCACCTGCTGCCCCGCTCCCGTCGCGCTGCGCCGGCCCCTCCCGCTGCGGCCCTCCCTGCCTCGCCGGAGGCCGCGCCCGGCCGCCGGAGCCCGACCGCCCCCCCTGCACCATGCCTTCCCTCCCGGCCAACACCATGGCCGCCGGCGCCGTACTCTACGAGTACGTGCGTGCAGGCACGGCCTCACCAGAGGCTGATCTGGGCCTCTGTCACATGAGCCTGACACCCCCCTGTTAATTAGGGAGGCCCTAATTAGTTTAGTCCACCCCCCTCTAATTAAGCTAATTAAGTTTAGTCCAGAATATGTTAATTAAAATGTGTCTATGACAATTGAGACCCACGTGCACTGTTCACTTTTGACTAGTCAAAATATTGACTGGGTCAACCCAGCCCCTTGCCCCATGTTCCATACACGTGCACACACTGCTGGTACACTCCTGTGTACCCATAGCAATTTGTCGGTTTAGTTTTTTGAATTACAGGAATTTCAGTATATATTGTTAAATCTTTGAAAAATCATAGAAAATAATCCGTAACTCAGATGAAAATGTTTTCTATATGAAAGTTGCTCAGAAAAATCCAACGAATCCGAATATGCGGTCCGTTCATCTGTCACATGCCCCTAGCATGCTGAACTTGGAACTTTCTCCCTCCGGTCATCTATCGGACACAGGTCCGGAATCGGGAAGACCTTCCCAGTTGAATTCCCCCTTCACCTATAACATCTAGGACCGCATTAGAACACGTCTAGCTACGCCTGATGTCCTGTTATGCACTTGCTTGCTATGTATTTACTGTTTCTTCCCCCTGTTCTCTCCGGTAGACCCCGAGACCGATGCTGCCCTTGTGATCGACTACTTCGACGACGATCCCCCTCCTTGCCAGAGCAACCAGGCAAGCAAACCCCCCTTGAGCATTCTGATATCGCCCATTTCTTTCCCTCTCATGCTTGCATTAGAACTGCTACTGCTTTCTGTATGATCCTACTCTGATGCATAGCCTGTTGTTGGTACTTGCTTTCATACCTTACCTGCTTATCCTAAACTGCTTAGTATAGGATGGTTAGTGATCCATCAGTGACCCCACCTTGTCTAAGTTGCCCCGGTTTATGTTTGATGACTCGATCAGCACGATCGACGTCCCGGCCCCGACACTTCACATCACCCCCCTAGTTGTACGACTCTGCAGAGCTACAATCGAGTGACGAGGGTGAGACCTCTTCAGCACTTCTGTTGTTTACATGTAGTGTAGTTATTCGGTCGTGGTCATCGAGGGTGATTTCATCCTTAACCACTTCCGATACGGCTCTGTCGTGCAACCCCTCAAGTGTGAACCTCGAGGGTGGATCCTCTTACGTTCACCTTGATGATTACATCGAGTGGAATTCACCGGGGTTGATTCCTCAGGTTTTCCCCTTGCTGTTTGGACACACGGATACTTGGACTTTACCCCTGATACTTGGAAAGACGGGTCGACCCTGAGGGGTACCCGCGCGAGTTTAATTGTGAGTGATGTGGAGACGGGTTGACCTGGAAGGTGCCCGCGAGATACTTACGAGGCGTGGCCGAGCATTCTTAGCCCTTGCCACAAGTACTCGAGACGGGGAGACAGGGTCACATCGATCGTGAGTCTCTACTCGTTACCACGCGTTCCTAATCCACTACGATTTGGATATTTGATCCGAGGGGCCTCTGGCCTGATAGCACTAACCATCACGTGGGCATAGTATGGGTGTTCTGCGTCGTATACATCAGCCGAAGCTTAATAGACGTTAGCGACTGAGCGGCATACGCTGGGTTGGACTTGAAAGCACCTACCTTGTTGAAGGAGGTAGCTAGGTCTGCTCACCGGCCGCGTTCGCAACGTGCAGGAGTTCCCGGGGAGATGGCCCATGACCCCTGGGGGCATAGGTTTAGTCCGGCGTGCTGGCCTCTCTATTAACCCTAGGTCGGGTTGCGGCGTATTGTTTGGCCGAGGCCGGGCATGACCCAGGAAAGTGTGTCCGGCCGGAGTTAATCAAGCGTGGTGGGTAAGTTGGTGCACCCCTGCAGGGAAGTAAATATCTATCAATAGCCTTTCCTACGGTAACGGACACTTGCAGTTGTATCCCGATCGATACAACTAGAACTGGATACTTGAGATGAGACATGGAGATGAAACTTGGATATGAGATGATAACTGGATAGTATGGCTCTGGGATTGCTTTCTCGCAAGGAGTCGAGGAAGGATCTCTGGCCGAGGTTGATAACATTACTGCTACTTTACTTTATGCTACTCTACTCCCTCCTGTTGCTGCAAGATGGTGGTTTCCAGAAGATGCTAGTCTTTGATAGGCTAGGCTTTCCCCTTCCCTTCTGGCATTCTGAAGTTTAGTCCATAGATACAACCCATTCCTTTGATACAGATGCATACTTAGTTTAGATCTAATATAAGTCTTGCGAGTACTTTGGATGAGTACTCACGGTTGCTTTGCCCCCCCCTTTTCCCCCTTTCTTCTTATTTCCGGTTGTTGCAACCAGATGACGGAGCCCAGGAGCCAGACGACGCCACTGATGACTACTACTACCCAGAGGATGCCTACTACTATGTGAAGACCGCCGACGACTAGGAGTAGTTAGGAGGCTCCCAGGCAGGAGGCTTGCCTTTTCGATCATTGTTGCTTTTGTGCTAGCCTTCTTAAGGAAAACTTGTCTGACTCACGTCTGTACTCAGATATTGTTGCTTCCGCTGACTCTTGTGTATTCGAGCTTATGTATTCGAGCCCTCGAGGCCCCTGGCTTGTAATATAAAGCTTGTATTATTTTGATTTGTGTCTAGAGTTGTGTTGTGATATCTCCTCGTGAGTCCTTGATCTTCATTGTACACATTTGCATGTATGTTTAGTGTACGATTGAATCGAGGGCGTCACAAGTTGGTATCAGAGTAGACTGCCTGTAGGTAGCCCCCTTTCCAACTCCTTGGCCAAAGTTGAGTCTAGTCACTGAAAAACTTTTACTAACATTGGTTGTGTGACTTACGGGCCCACGTCGCCATTGGGTGGTATTAGGATCTTTTACTCCTCGTCTATACTCTGAGACTCTGATCTCTCTTCTATTCGGGTTAAATGATTTTACTAACGCCGACTCTAGGTTCTCGTAACTACTTCCACCTGGAGAGCCCCTTACTCCAAATGATTACTTGGTGCACCAAAGGATTTCGAAGATACTCTCCGATGTTCTCTCGAGACTTTGTGCCTGTTGCTTTTTCAATTCACTACCATCGAACTACCCCTGTGGATAACTACATACACTTGCCATTCTTACATTCGTCCCAAGTTGCTCTTGTCATTACAAGATACCCCGGAATACTTGTCGTTGTTCCGAGAATCCTTTTGTGCCTACTGCCTTGCAGTTCCTTGTCACCTGAATACACCAACAAATTAATCCTCACACATATCGAGGATTTGTTTTTCCACAGTTGTTCATATGTTTCACAAAAGTCTTTGAAATACTATTTGATCTTTTGATAATCCTCAACAGCTTGTTGTTCTTAAAATTCTTGCTTGTTTGCATTATGGATAATCCCATAAGTCTAGTAATCTTATTGGCATCCTTTGTCACTATCCTTTAGAATCGGTTGATTCAATATGTTGCGGATACTCGCAATCCTCCGTCGGATCATAGAATTCATCCTTCCGGCTTGGACGTCATTTGACCAAGAGCTGTTTCTCGACCAATCAAATTGCTGTTGATTGTGACCCTAGGTCTATTCTACTTATCCATCCTTGATCAGAGCGTCTACTTTTGATCCCCCGTATTGGAAATCATAATTCCTTTGCATTTAAGCTTTGGAATTATCAGTTATTTCCAAAATCTGATGCCTCTGCATTATTTCTTCTTCTGATTGAATATCGATACTCACATCAGCTCCGTTGTGGATCGCCGGATCCATTATTGGATTATCATCCGACAGTGTCCTTCACATTATAAATTCTTGTGAGTTTTTCCCTTGACACATAATGCCTATGGTAAATAGTATCCTCTCCTTTTGTGGACCATTCTCCACTTCTGAGCTAGTGTTAAGTAGTCTTGAAGTTGGTGGTATATGTTCCTAAGATACCCCGATGGGTTGGACCTATGCCTTCTCTAATCCGTGTGAACCCGAGAGTTTTCACGAATCATACTCTTTTGAGGTTTTGCCAGATATAGTTTCAACACTACGGCTCCATTGAAAACAAGAAGTGAATGGAAGGTTATGCATTGAAGAAGTGGGAGTCGACCTTGAACTTTGTGTTCATGCCCATGGACCCGATGTGGAACTTATCATGGAGGCTTCTTGTCATATTAATAATCCCCTTGTTATAAGTTCATCTGGTAACTATGTCTGTTCCTTTGAAACTATGGTTCTGACCATGATTGTTCCCCTTTGATTCCATTTCGCGGACAAGTTAAAGCACCTGTCTCTTGCAAATCAATCCATCTTTGCAACCTCTATCTTGACCTTCCTTCGAGTATTACCCTCCGGTTCTCGAGAATAACAAAGAACTGTGTTGCTTCCTATGAGTCTTCATCTGGTATTGCTCCTCAGCGATTTCAGATTGCCCCGTGTTCCGAGTTATTAGTCACTCAAGAACACGGATAAGTGAATCGATTCCGCACTCCGATTCAATAACTCTAAGCTATTTCCGTTGCTTACGAGTTTAATAATCCTTCAAGTCATTCATAGCCTGATCGGCTATATCATTATCGAGCTAATTTTAATTGTGCTACTCGATCCTTCTTTCTGGAGCACAACTTTTGACGACGAGCTAAGCTTACGTCGATCTTCCTCATCTTATCATTTCACCTCAAACAACAAGCTTGTTTTTGAGCTTGTGTCGCAACCGTGGTTCCAATAGCCTTCACTTCATCATTCCTTTTGCTTGATGTCTCTGAACCCCTTTCACACACTGTTTCAGACATCGGTCGTTTGTCCATTCGCTTGAAACTTATTATTGTACCTTCATATTTTGTTCTCGGCGTTTTCTTAAAATTTCAACTTGAGAGTTACTTCTGTCACATTCACTGCATTGTTCACCAGACAATTAACACTATACGAGTCAGTTCACCCGAAGTTACTCTTCACTTCTCCACTTAAATCTTGGGACGAGATTTCTTGTAGTGGAGGAGATTTGTAACATCCCCAGCATCACACTACAGTAATCTTCCCCTAATGAAGGTCATGATCATCATGCCAAAATGCCACTTGTCCAAAATCTGCTTCAAATTCAAATTTCATGTCAAATATTTGCTTCTTCTTTCATGCAAATAAAATAGTTCATCCTATGGCAAATAATCCCTAGATATTTCTCATGTTGCATCCAACATTTTTGGAGTTCCCAAAATGCCCCTGGGATTTAATTAAATGGACCTTTTCAATTTCTAAAAATGGTTTTGTAACTCCTTTTGCCTCCAAACTTTTTGTGGCACCGTAAAATTTTGTGCTTGATTTATGTGCCAAGTTTCAGTTATAGCAAAAATCATTTGCTGCATGAGCTAAATGCAAAAGAGTGGTGGAAAGATTACATGTTATAAAAAGGGCAAATATGGGAGACCCACTGTGCACTTAGGCCTAACTACTGTGTTAGTGGGCTCTAGTGACACTTTGCACCTTGGCCCATCTAGCAACAACAGCCCAGCCCACCACCACCATCTCTCCTTCAACCTCCTGCTACAGGAGGCAGATGAGGGTGTGGCGGCCATCCAGGCCACTCTAGCCGCTGATGCCCCCGTGGCGGCCATCCCGCAGTCCTCGCGGCGGATAAGAACCCCGAGCCTCGTTGACAAACCCTAGATCGCCTCCCCTCCCCGCTCTTGTCTCTCTCCTTGCTCGAAGCCATCACCCGAGCTCGGTCGCCGCCGCGCCATTGACGTTGTGGCGCTCTGGAGCCACCCCGCACCGTCAGCTGCTGTCCAAGAAGACCACCGCCCATGACTACATCATCTACGGGTCTGGATTGGCCCGGATCACCGCCGCATCGACGCCATCACCATCTTCTTCCACCTTCGACCCTGACCTCCGCTGCCCTGGATCCACACTCCGGCAAGCCCCCGGCCCGTCTGAGCTCGTCATCGGGCTCCCCGGGGTGAGGCTCGCCGTTCCCCCACATTTCCCCCTGCTTCCTCTCATTCCTCGTCTCTGCAATCGCTGCCCCGACCTTGCATTGACGCAGCCGAACTCCCGCTCACCAGGTTCGTCGCGCCCCTCCCCGTGCGTAGCTTGCGCCTGTCCGCACTCCTCCTCGTTGGCCGCGTTGTCCGCCGCTCCCCTCGCGCTGTAGCCGCCACCCCCAGCAGCCTCTGTGTGTCGCTGCTGCTACTCCCCGCCTGGCGCGCCCATGCTACCTGCCGCTGCTCACCTGTTGCTTGCTGCTCCTGCCCGTACTACTTCGCCTGCTGCTGCCCAGCACCGCCGGACACCCCCGCGCCATGGCTGCCCACTACCTCCTGCCCTGCCTTGCCGCTGCCGCCCTAACCCCGCGCTCCGGCTCCTTCCCTGTCCGCTGCTTCCGGGTGCCCCGCCGCTGCACCCGCTGCCCCGCTCCCGTCACGCTGCGCCGGCCCTCCCGTTGCGGCCCTCCCTGCCTCGCCGGAGGCCGCGCCCGGCCGCCGGAGCCCGACCCCCCCTGCACCATGCCTTCCCTCCCGGCCAACACCATGGCCGCCGGCGCCGTACTCTACGAGTACGTGTGTGCGGGCACGGCCTCACCAGAGGCTGATCTGGGCCTCTGTCACATGAGCCCAACACCCCCCTGTTAATTAGGGAGGCCCTAATTAGTTTAGTCCACCCCCCTCTAATTAAGCTAGTTAAGTTTAGTCCAGAATCTGTTAATTAAAATATGTCTATGACAATTGGGACCCCCGTGCACTGTTCACTTTTACCCATAGCAATTTGTCTGTTTAGTTTTTTGAATTACAGGAATTTCAGTATATTGTTAAATCTTTTAAAAATCATAGAAAATAATCCGTAGCTCAGATGAAAATGTTTTCTATATGAAAGTTGCTCAGAAAAATCCAACGAATCCGAATATGCTGTCCGTTCATCTGTCACATGCCCCTAGCATTCTGAACTTGGAACTTTCTCCCTCCGGTCATCTGTCGGACATAGGTCCGGAATCGGGAAGACCTTCCCAGTTGAATTCCCCCTTCACCTATAATGTCTAGGACCGCGTTAGAACACGTCTAGCTATTCCTGTTGTCTTGTTATGCACTTTCTTGCTATGTATTTACTATTTCTTCCCCCTCTTCTCTCCGGTAGACCCCGGGACCGATGCTGCCCTTGTGATCGACTACGTCGACGACGATCCCCCTCCTTGCCAGAGCAACCAGGCAAGCAAACCCCCCTTGAGCATTCTGATATCGCCCATTTCTTTCCCTCTCTTGCTTGCATTAGAACTGCTACTGCTTTCTGTATGATCCAACTCTGATGCATAGCCTGTTGTTGGTACCTGCTTTCATACCTTACCTGCTTATCCTAAACTGCTTAGTATAGGATGGTTAGTGATCCATCAATGACCCCACCTTGTCTCAGTTGCCCCGCTTTATGTTTGATGACTCGATCAGCATGATCGACGTCCAGGCCCCGACACTTCACATCACCCCCCTAGTTGTACGACTCTATAGAGCTACAATCGAGTGCCGAGGGTGAGACCTCTTCAGCACTTCTGTTGTTATCCTGTAGTGTAGTCATTCGGTCGTGGTCATCGAGGGTGATTTCCTCCTTAACCACTTCCGATACGGCTCTGTCGTGCAACCCCTCAAGTGTGAACCTCGAGGGTGGATCCTCTTATGTTCACCTTGATGATTACATCGAGTGGAATTCACCAGGGGTGATTCCTCGGGTTTTCCCCTTGCTGTTTGGACACATGGATACATGGACTTTACCCCTGATACTTGGAAAGACGGGTCAACCCTGAGGGGTACCCGCGCGAGCTTAATTGCGAGTGATGTGCAGGCGGGTTGACCTAGAAGGTGCCCGCGAGATACTTACGAGGCATGGCCGGGCATTCTTAGCCCTTGCCGCAAGTACTCGAGACGGGGCGACGGGGTCACATCGATCGTGAGTCTCTGCTCGTTACCGCGTGTTCCTAATCCACTATGATTCGGATATTTGATCCGAGGGGCCTCTGGCCTAATAGCACTAACCATCACGTGGGCATAGTATGGGTGTTCTGCGTCGTATACATCAGCCGAAGCTTAATAGACGTCAGCGACTGAGCGGCGTGCGCCGGGTTGGACTGGAAAGCACCTACCTTGCTAAAGGAGGTAGCTAGGTCTGCTCACCGGCCGCGTTCGCAATGTGCAGGAGTTCCCGGGGAGATGGCCCATGACCCCTGGGGGCATAGGTTTAGTCCGGCGTGCTGGCCTCTCTATTAAGCCTAGGTCGGCTTGCGGCGTATTGTTTGGCCGAGGCCGGGCATGACCCAGGAAAGTGTGTCCGGCTGGAGTTAATCGAGTGTGGTGGGTAAGTTGGTGCACCCCTGTAGGGAAGTAAACATCTATCGATAGCCTGTCCTACGGTAACGGACACTTGGAGTTGTATCCCGATCGATACAACTAGAACTGGATACTTGAGATGAGACATGGAGAGGAGACTTGGATATGAGATGATAACTGGATAGTATGGCTTTGGGATTGCTTTCTCGCAGGGAGTCGAGAAAGGATCTCTGGCCGAGGTTGATAACATTACTGGTACTTTACTTTATGCTACTCTACTCCCTCCTGTTGCTGCAAGATGGTGGTTTCCAGAAGATGCTAGTCTTCGATAGGCTAGGCTTTTCCCTTCCCTTCTGGCATTCTGTAGTTTAGTCCATAGATACAACCCATTCCTTTGATACAGATGCATACTTAGTTTAGATCTGATATAAGTCTTGCGAGTACTTTGGATGAGTACTCACGGTTGCTTTGCCCCCCTTTTCCCCCTTTCTTCTTCTTTCCGGTTGTTGCAACAAGATGACGGAGCCCAGGAGCCAGACGACACCACTGATGACTACTACTACCCGGAGGATGCCTACTACTACGTGAAGACCGCCGACGACTAGGAGTAGTTAGGAGGCTCCTAGGCAGGAGGCTTGCCTTTTCGATCATTGTTGCTTTTGTGCTAGCCTTCTTAAGGCAAACTTGTCTGACTCGCGTCTGTACTCAGATATTGTTGCTTCCGCTGACTCTTGTGTATTCGACCTTA
The DNA here is from genome assembly GCF_018294505.1 of Triticum aestivum. Taxonomy (NCBI): domain Eukaryota; kingdom Viridiplantae; phylum Streptophyta; class Magnoliopsida; order Poales; family Poaceae; genus Triticum; species Triticum aestivum. The sequence goes on along the minus strand of NC_057803.1, from coordinate 280,428,880 downwards.
TGTATTGAGCACTTGAGGCCCCTGGCTTGTAATCTAAAGCTTGTATTATTTTGATTTGTGTCTAGAGTTGTGTTGTGATATCTCCCCGTGTGTCCTTGATCTTGATCGTACACATTTGCATGTATGTTTAGTGTATGATTGAATCGAGGGCGTCACATGTCAACTTATCTTTCAATACCGTGAAGGCTTCTTCCTGTGCGGTACCCCAAACAAAAGGCACATTCTTTTTTGTAAGCTCGTTGAGAGGTGCAGCAATGGTGCTGAAATCTCTCACAAAACACCTATAGAAACCAGCGATGCCAAGGAAACTCCTCACGTATGTGACCGTTTTGCGCTGCGGCCAACTCTCAATAGCTTCAATCTTGGCTTTATCAACTTCAATTCCCTATGGAGTAACAACATAGCCAAGAAAAGATACTCGGTCGGTGCAAAAGGTGCACTTTCCAAGGTTACCAAATAAACATGCATCACGTAGAGCAATAAAAACAGCACGTAAATGTTCCAAATGTTCCTCCGAAGATTTGCTATAAATCAATATGTCATCAAAGTAAACAACCACAAATCGTCCAATGAAAGCACGTAAAACTTCGTTCATTAATCTCATGAAAGTACTAGGTGCATTAGTTAACCCAAAAGGCATGACTAACCACTCATATAAACCTACCTTAGTTTTAAATGAAGTTTTCCATTCATCTCCCAATTTCATACGAATTTGATGGTATCCACTACTTAAATCAACTTTGGAGAATATTATAGAGCCACTCAATTTATCGAGCATGTCATCTAGCCTAGGAATAGGATGACGATAATGAATAGTAATATTATTAATGCCTCTACAATCAACACACATACGCGACGTACCATCCTTTTTTGGCACTAGTATAATACGAACAACACAAGGACTAAAAGATTCGCATATATAACCTTTGTCGAGCAGCTCCTGTACTTGACGCATAATCTCCTTCGTCTCCTCTGGATTGGTACGGTATGGCACACAGTTAGGCAGCGAAGCACCGAGCATAAAGTCAATCTGATTCTCAATCCCTCGAATAGGTGGTAACCCCGGTGGCACTTCTTGTGTAAAGACGTCGGCAAACTCCTACAAAATTTTAGTGACAACAGGAGGCAAAGAGGAAGGTACATCCTCGAAAGAAAATAATGTCTCTATGCACACAAAAGCATAGAAAACAGATTTGCTGAAATTTGGATCATCGATATCAGATTTGGTGGAAAGTAAACATGCACTTTTCAATTTAATTTCAGAAGCAACACTAGATGGTTTATTATTAGGCTTCATTTATTGCTCAAATTCTTTTGCCACAATCTAATTTTCACTCTTATGTTTCTCCTATCTTGCTATGTTAGCTCTATTAATATCATCTTTCAAAATGGAATCAGGAGTCATAGGAAGCAAAGTAATATTTTTGTCCTTATGAACAAGAGTATACTTATTATTTCTACCATGGTGTATAGAATTTTTATCAAATTGCCATGGTCTACCAAGTAATAAGGAACATGCTTGCATAGGTACCACATCACAATCAACATAATCAGCATATGTAGAGATACTAAAATGCACATGAACAGTACGTGTTACCTTAACCTTGCCGATGTTGTTGAACCATTTGATGTAGTAAGGATGTGGATGTGGTCTTGTGGTGAGAGATAGCTTCTCCACCATCTCCATGCCAGCCAAGGTTTTGCAGCTCCCTCCATCTATGATGATGTGAACAGAACGTTCCTTCACAACTCCCTTTGTATGGAACAAATTATGCCTCTGATTTTGCTCAGCTTGTGTAACCTGAACACTCAAAACACATTGAGCAACTAACCATTCATATGTATCAACATCTTCAGTAGCCATGTATTGCGTCTCATGATCAGAATCATCTCCACCATGTTCTTCACTTGTAATAAGAGCCAAAGTCTCCTCATCATAGTCACTAGCGGACTCATATCCACCATCCTCCGTAACAACCATCACAGGCTTAGATGGGCATTGTCTCGCATAATGACCTCCACGCTTGCAACGACAACAAATAATATCATGTGTTTGCCCTATTGATGCCATGGATGAAGAAGAACTCTCTGTAGGCCTAGAAGGTGTGCTCTTGGAAGATAGTGGTTGTTGTGCATGTTTTCTTGTATCATGGTTGGCGGTGGCAGCTGACGGAGGCACTGGTGCAGCTGAACATGTGGAAGTAGAGGATGCATGCGGTGTCCATGGTGAAGGTCAACCAGCAGAAAAGTTAGTTCGCGTCAATGCCTGTCGATCCTGCAGTTCACGTTTAGCTTTGCAAGCAAGATGGAATAAATGAGTGATATTATATATCCTTTATACTCTAGAATGGTCTGAATCTCTCTATTTAATCCACCCATAAAACGTGCAAGCATATCTTCATTCTCCTCAACAATACCACATCGAATCATGCCGGTTTGTAATTCCTGATAATATTCTTCTATAGAATTTTTTCCTTGTCTTAAGCGTTGCAATTTTTGAAGTAATTCACATTAATAATATGGTGGAACCCAACGAGTACGCATTGTAGTTTTTGAAGCAGCCCAAGTAGCTGGAATAGGATACAATCTACAATGTTCGGACCACCAAACACATGCAAAACTAGTGAAAGCAGAAACAGCAGCAGGAACATGTCTCTCCTCGGGATATTGTAAACATGTAAAATGTTGTTCAGTTTCTAACTCCCAAGTAAGATAGATATCAGGAACATATCTATCCTCAAATGGTGGAATATTCAATTTTAGTTTAGGAAGATAGTCATGATCTCGTACCTCGGGTGGTTGTGCAGCCCTACCATTGCGATGATATCCATGAGGACGACCTGGTGGCGGTGGTGCTCGTGGTTGCACATAGTTCTGATTTTTATCAACCTCATCCTCGTAATGGTCCTCCACCTCTGCAGGAGCAGCAGGAGCTACAGAAGCACCAACAGCGGCACCAGAATTTTGACCAGGCTCAAGGGGAATGCATAGTGCCCGTCCCACTTGATTTGGATGGCGATGTTGTTGTTGTTGTTGTTGTTGTTGTTGTTGTTGTTGTTGTTGTTGTTGTAGAGGTGCGTTAGGTGCAGCCGGTGGTGGTGGAAGACACGTGAGCAATTCATTAAACTTCTTATCGAGCTTTGTTTCGAACGTCTTCTCGATGCCATCTATCCTCTCCATGGCCTCTTCAAATCCGTTTAGCACATCTTGCACCTGTCCACTCATCATTTGCTGAAACTTATAATGAAGCTCCTTGTTCGTCACGTTCTCCCAGTCAATCTCGTCGGCTTGTGATCCTACCATAGTTACGAGCAATAGAAACACACAAGAATATGATCCTATAGACTACTAACAAGAGGTGGTGGTGGGTCACAAATCCGTCAAGCAAATCTCAATTTCTTACCAGTTCTTACCCAGCAGTAGGCGATGATCGGCAACCATTGTAGTCAAAACTCTCAAAGCTTGGATAGAGCGATTACCAGGGAGAGTCAACTTCACGATGAGATGTATGTGGAGCTAGGAAGGCTTATAATATGGTAGCAAAAAGGGTAAACAATAACCAATTCATAGATGCAAAGTTGAATAAACGCTCAATGACGGTACTGTGCTGGTCCTAGGCTAGACCGTACTAGAGATGCGAGCCTAGAACACGAATGAAATCACGGCGCGACACATAAACAAGGGGAAAGCACACTCTGGAAAAAATCGCTCTATTTATTGGCGCTCTTTTTTTGCCTTTTTTTGCAAAAATCACTATAACGGTAAGTGTCTCAAAACTCTTCCCAGGTCAAACTGACAGGATGGCACGATTTTTGACTATTTTATTTTTCGGAAATCAGGGCAGCCACGACGAAAAAGTGTGACAAAAAATCACTATGATGGCATGTGAGTCAAAAGACTCAGAAAATCCTAAAAATAGGATAGGGAAAAATATTTTTGGTTGCCGAAATTTTGGCCTAAAAACTGCTGGGGGACTCCAGACTCTTTTTTTTGAAACCTACTCAGGCAAGGAAACACAAATCAGAAATTAGATGGATCTCGGCAACAAACCTAATATGAAAGTAACTCGGATTGGTGGTAGATATATGGTGGAAGGATATGGCAGCGGTGGTGGTATATGGCAGCGGTGGTGGTATATGGATACGGATCGGTGGAGCTATATGGATACAGATTGGTGGTGGTATATGGATACAGATTCAGAGCGGTGGCAGATAAGCGGTGGTGGTAGATGGCAGGGGCGACGATGATGGTGCGGCGGCGGCGTGACAACTTATGACAAGAACTCGAAACTCTAAAAGACTAGACGCTAAGACCAGCAACTAGACACGATGATGCAACCGCAAATTCAACAAAGAAAAAACCCTAAAAAGATTATGCAAAGGCTCAGATTGGTTCGGATATGATGAACTAACCCTAATTTTTTTGTGTCTTTTTCGTGGACTGTAGGTATGAAGAACAGACTCGATCTAAACTACGAAAAACTGTAAAATCTAACCAAGCAGCGTGAAAATCTAATACCACTTGATAGAGGCAAATATGTCCCGTCTTTTGATGGGATGGTGGCTATCGTTTTGGAGGAAGTCGACTTTGATGACCCGACTAAGAACGTGCGAGGACGTCGCGCCTTAGCAAATGCTAAACCAACTCCGACAGCTTATTAACCACGCTGGAGCATGATCAACCTGACCATGAAGGTCTGTTTCCTGCAGGCAAACAAAGAACAAGCAATAAACTAAGATTGCAATCTGGATATTGTGAATATAAGAGGAAAGCTTTATTGATCAAGGTGGGGTTCTGTGACGCCTTTGTCTGGTCGATGAACACAAACGAAGTACGCGAAGTTGCAGCTATGGTGAACTTTAATCTAAACAGAACCCGAAGTCTAAACGACGCCCTAAGGGTAGTATATATGGAGGAAGAGGGGGGAATTTCGTGGCCCTTGGAGGAGGGTTCCGAAACCAGCCCTAACTCTTGTTTCCCCACACATACGAACTCTAAAAATAGCCTATACTTAAGTATTTAGAAAATACATGGGTCTGGCCAATAATAAGGTGACGCAGCACCTAGAATAGCCTCTGGACGAAATTTATGAATTGGCATCTTGTATATTTCTTCCATGGCTTCATGCACTCCATATGGTGGCTTCAAAGTCCTGAAATCATCACTTGTAACTCCGTTCTTGATCCCCTTGTCATTTGCTTGCGTGTTGCATATTATCATGTCATCATGTGCATTGCATCATCATGTTTTTCAAAACTTGCATCTGTTCGGGTTCCCCCAGTTCCGTCTGTTGTCCGTTCTGAGCCCAGACACACTTGCAAGCGCCCGCGGCACCTCCGAAATACTATTTTATAAGTGGCATAAAAATGCTCTCGGAATGGGTCGAAAGTTGGCATGCGGTGTTGTTTTGTTGAGAGTAGGCCGCCTGCCAAGTTTCATCCCATTCGGAGCTCGTTTTGATAGCCCAACCGTTAAACTTATAGTGGCATTATAGCCGGTCAATCGTCGGACATTTCCGGGATCCGGAAACATGTGCCGGGCTGCCCATCTTCCTCTCTTCTCAGCCCACTGGTCCACTTGCACAGTCCATCTAGCCCACCTACCTACCCCTCCGCTCCGGGCGTCCGATCGAGATCGAACGGCTCCGAAACGGCCCAAAACCCCCTCCTCTAGCCCTCCTTTTCCTATTTAAACACACCCTAGTCCATTTTTGGACTAATCCTAGTCTAAACCCTACCTCTAGCCTTCCCTAACCCTCAGCCACCACCACCTCCCACCTCTGCCTCATTTTCCGCGCCGCCCAAGTCCTCCGCCACCACTTGTCGCGCCTCCATTAGCCCCGCCGCCACCTGACCGTGCCCTCCTCCAACCTGGGCATGCCACGCATCCCGGCCAACCTCCCACCACCGCCAAGCCCGCCAGGACCCGCTTCGGGCCCTGGGAAGCCCATTGGGGCCCAAGCGCTCCGCCGTCGTCGCCCGAATGCTCCGCCCCCAAGCGGCGCCTTTCCCGCAAGGAGAGCCCCGACCTCCCGTTCGCCCTCGTCGCTGCCTCCCCGCCAACGTCGCTGGAGCGTGGCCGCCGACAAGAACCTCCGCCAGGAGAGCCCCTACCCCAGGCAGATCCGCTGCCGCGCCATGTCTCCTTTCCCTCCTTTATCTCTTTGCCTAACCCCTCAGTTTTCCTTCCCTGCAGGCCCGCCGCCGCCATGTTCAACCATCGCCGGAGCTCCGCATCATCATCGCCGTTGGCCAGATCCGGGCCAGGCGCCCCGGGTCCGAGCTCCACCGCCGCAGATCTGACCTTCCTTCGCCTCCCCGAGCGGATCCGCCATCCCATGTCGTCGTTGACCGCCGGAACCGTCGTCGCTGCCTTCCCGTGCAAGAGGAGGACGATCCCCTCGCCCTATGTGCCTCCTCTGCCCGCACGCGCATGGGCTCCCATGTCGCAAGGCCCAGCACACCCCTCCTGCAGCCCGTCTTGCTCCTCCTTGGACCGGGCCGAAGCCCACTGGGTGAGGCCACCCCCCTGAGCGCCTTCCTTTTTTCCCTTTGCTGTTGGGCCATGCTCTGTACGCCCAGTTTCGGCCCGTATAGTGTTTTTCCTCTAGGCGAATTTAATGAATATCCAGGGGATTTCAGTTTTACACTAAAGCCCCTCTAGATCATGCATTTAATATCTCACAAACATGCATCACATGTAAATAACTTATATATGAAAAATGCTTAGTTTTTCATCTAGTTTCATAATATGCCATTTTCATCCATGTTTAAAATGTTGTTTGTGTAATTTTGCCCATATGCCATGCTAAAATGCTTTATTTCATAACTTAATAACCGTAACTCCGAATTTAACAAACTTTATATTTATTTGGGGTAGAAAAATGCCTAGTTTAACATGATGCACTCATATAGCATGGTTAACAACTCTAAAATTATGTTTAGGGCAGAACAGTACCAAACCTAATATATGCATATGAGGAGTTTCCGGACTTGTTGTTTTGTTGTTCCGGCCTCATTTAAACTTGCCTAGATTAGATAGTTTCATCATGTTTCACCTCTTGCCATGCTAACAACATTTACTCTTGTTGGGTACATAAACGAGAGAGAACTAAATAAGTCATGTGGTGTTTTCTTCAATATGCAACTCCGTTGCAAAATGAGCTCCACTTAATTTGTAGGATTATTTGTGCACTTTTCCATGCCATGCCTCATTAAACCGGACATGCATCATACTTGTTTGCGCATCGTGCCATGCTTATGTGGTGGTTGTTTACTATGTTGTGTGCTTCTTTCCGGTGTTGCTTCTCCGAGTTGGTTCCGATAACGTCGTGTTGTGAGGATTCGTTCGACTACGTCCGTTTGTCTTCTTCATGGACTCGTTCTTCTTCCTTGCGGGATTTCAGGCAAGATGACCATACCCTCGAAATCACTTCTATCTTTGCTTGCTAGTTGCTCGCTCTTTTGCTATGCCTATGCTGCGATACCTACCACTTGCTTATCATGCCTCCCATATTGTTGAACCAAGCCTCTAACCCACCTTGTCCTAGCAAACCGTTGTTTGGCTATGTTACCGCTTTGCTCAGCCCCTCTTATAGCGTTGTTAGTTGCAGGTGAAGGTTGGAGCTTGTTCCATGTTTGGAACATGGATATTTTGTTGGGATATCACATTATCTCTTATCGAATTAATGCATCTATATACTTGGTAAAGGGTGGAAGGCTCGGCCCTATGCCTGGTGTTTTGTTCCACTCTTGCCGCCCTAGTTTCCGTCATATCGGTGTTATGTTCCCGGATTTTGCGTTCCTCACGCGGTTGGGTTATAATGGGAACCCCTTGACAGTTCGCCTTGAATAAAACTCCTCCAGCAAGGCCCAACATTGGTTTTACCATTTGCCACCTAGCCTTTTCTTTCCCTTGAGTCGGCCGGCTCAAGGGTTATCTTTATTAAACCCCCAGGCCAGTGCTCCTCTGAGTGTTGGTCCAACCTGTCAGCTACCGGTGGCCACCAGGGGCAACTCTGGGCTGGCCTACCGGAACCTTGGACAATCTAGTGTGCCCTGAGAAAGAGATATGTGCAGCTCCCATCGGGATTTGTCGGCACATTCGGGTGGCTTTGCTGGTCTTGTTTTACCATTGTCGAAATGTCTTGTAACCGGGATTCCGAGCCTGATCGGGTCTTCCCGCTAGAAGGAATATCCTTCATTGACCGTGAGAGCTTGTGATGGGCTAAGTTGGGACACCCCTGCAGGGATTTGAACTTTCAAAATCCATGCCCGCGGTTATGGGCAGATGGGAATTTGTTAATGTCCGGTTGTAGAAAACCTGAAGTTGATCTTAATTAAAATGCATCAACCGCGTGTGTAACCGTGATGGTCTCTTCTCGGCGGAGTCCGGATTTGAACACGGTGTTGGAGTTATGCTTGACGTAGGTTGTTCCAGGATCACTTCTTGATCATAGATTTCTCGACCGTGCCTTGCCTTCTCTTCTCGCTCTCTTTTGCGAATAGGTTAGCCACCACATATGCTAGTCGCTTGCTGCAGCTCCACCTCATACCTTTACCTTACCTATAAGCTTAAATAGTCTTGATCGCAAGGGTGTGAGATTGCTGAGTCCCCGTGACTCACAGATACTTCCAAACCCAGTTTGCAGGTGCCGTTGATACCGAGGAGGTGATGCAACCAAGCTCAAGGAGGAGCTCGATGAAGATCTTGTCCTTTGTGTTGTTCTGTTCTAGTTGATCAGTAGTGGAGCCCAGTTGGGGTCGATCGGGGATCTATGTAGCATTTGGGGTAGTCTTCTTTTATTTTGGTTCCGTAGTCAGACCTTGATTGTATTTGGATGTTGTAATGCTTTATTCATGTATTGTGTGAAGTGGCGATTGTAAGCCAACTATGTATCTCTTTCCCTTATGTATTACATGGGTTGTGTGAAGATTACCTCACTTGCGACATTGCTTTCAATGCGGTTATGCCTCTAAGTCATGCTTCGACACATGGGAGATATAGCCGCATCGAGGGCGTTACAAGTTGGTAATCAGAGCTTTCCCCGACCTTAGGAGCCCCCTGCTTGATCGAATCATTGGCATTGTTGAGTCTAGAAAAATGTTTTGAGTCATTTAGGAATTATATATCGGAGAGTTAGGAATTCTTTTTACTCCTGAGTCTCTTCATCGCTCTGGTGAGGCATCCTGACGTAGAGTTTTGACTCTTCTCTTCTCAGGTTTCACTAATTTTTTTTAGGATCACGCGGGTATCTTGGAATCATTCCGATGGTTTTGTGACGAGAACATTGTTCTTGGTGCCTACTGTCATTTAGGGGTTGTGGCAGTGTCCCAGGGAGTTGAGCTCCGAGGTGTTGTCGTCACAATTTTATCGTTGTAGTTCTGGAATACCTGAGATTAGTTTCACCGACATCGAAAATCTCTTTTATGCAGTTGTTGGTGAGATAACCTCGACGCCACCCAGTACTGGGGCGGGAGTTCGGGAATATTGCCATAACTCATATAACGGATGCTTTTCGAAGGTTGAGGTAGACGATTTCCGAAGGTTTCTTGGTTATGTGTTGAAGGATGGATACAGCTGGATGTAGGATTTGTTAGTTTTGGGTGAGATATTATGCTTCCCCTGTATCCCCAACACCTGATTGCATAACCGGAAAATTTTCGGGAGTTTATAAGTGGGAATTCAAGTAGCTCTTAGGATATCTTTCCGACAGATGTATGATATGAAATTGGGGTTCGACGTCTAGTGGTCCGCCTATTCACGGTCGGTTTTGCAGTGGTCTCGTTGTGTCTTAAAGAGTCCTTGGCTATGCCGACTCAGGGACGCTTCGTATGTCATGTGCACTGCCTTGTACATGATGGTGTTGTACGATCGAGCCCGTGTAGGCCCCACCACGAAAACTTCGGACGAAATCTCTATCATATGTTTGTTTCGGCTTATTCTACAAGCCAACCCTTTGTTTTTGTTTTAAGTTGTGGTATTCGAGTTGCTTCAATGTCAAGTGTTGATTCCATACCTTTCCTAAACGGTGTTCTCATACTCCGATGTGAATACCAAACCTTCATGATAATCGAGATTTTCATGTTTATCCTTTTCAACCGATGTGCTTCTCTTCAAGTGGATCCGATCATTTTAACATCGCAGGATCACCTCTCGGTTTTTCCAATGTTGTCTGTTTCATCTGTCCCCAAGTTGTCTTTGTTTTTCCCGCCCTCCCACCCTTTTTCTTCAAGGATTAGGATTTCTTAATCAAGTATCCATTTTATTCTTGTGAAGTCTCTCAATTCCTTTTCCGTCAATGTTCTTATCCGATGATTCTCATGAAGATTCTAACGGAGCTTCTAGTTCACCATTATTCATTCTTTTTCTTCTCCGGTGGATTCAATTCAAACTTTTTTGATCATATCCTTTCCTCGTTTCAATGCTTTCTCATGATGGTGCACCTCATAATCATTCCACGCTCGATATTCTATTGTTCCGGAGTGCTCAAGATATCTCGAAGATTCATGTTTCCACTCTGCATTTGTTCAAGATCTTTCGAGGATGTTCTCTCATTCAAGCCTTTTAATTCAACCGGTGCAATCTATCTTCCAAGCGACCTTTTCAACGGTGTTTCTTTGAGTGGGCCCTAACCCACAGGTTTTTTCCCCAGGATCTTACCTGACTCCTCTATTTTTCTGGAGCTATTCCCAAATCTTTCCAAGTTTTATGTAAGAATGAATTATCATCAGTCATATGTCTTTCTCCTAGATCTTTCATATGCTTTCATCGTTGGCTCAATCTCTTCACTTTTGATTCTTCTGGAGCGTCTAAATAATTCATGGTGGTGTTTCTTGTCATCATTCTCAACACTTGATGACCGAAGAAGAGTTTCTCTTTAATCTTGCTCCATTCTCTTCAAGATTCATGGTTCTAGATTGCTGCCATCCTCTCATAATTGTATTCGATTGTGAGAATTCTTTTCACTCATCCGGAGCAATTCATGCATCTTTTCAGTTCGATTCTCTGAAGGTCATCATTTCGGGATCATTCATATTCACCTTTCAGCTCTCGTTCTCCAAATCTTACCGGTGCATCATTCAATATTCTCTTATCAGCTCGTGATCTCTTCATTTCAGTTCTATCTGAATCCCCTCAAGTATCATCATTCGTTCTCTAATTCTTTCTGGCATTTCTTTATCTTTTCTTCGTTCAGTTGTCAATTCTTACCGGTGATTCATCCCCTTTACATCGTTCATTTTCAATTCTTACAGTGGTTCGTTCAAGAGTTTTCTTCCTTCGTGTGTCATATCTATGCATTCGTGCTTTTAAAATTCTACCGGTGGATCGTCGAAGACTTTCTCAAGTTTGCGCTATATCTATCTTAATCTTTCTACGAGGATAAGTAGTATGCCAAATCCGTTGCTTGTCATCACTTTAAATTGGTGAAGGATACGCATAACGTAATTCTTATTATCGTTTCATCCAAGTGATCAAATTTGTTCTTTCCGGAGTTGTTCATCATAGCACATTATCGGTTCGAGATGCTACATCTTTTCTTTTTCGGAGTTCGTTCATGATATCAAAATTCTTGGTTTGAATTTTTTCATCTTTCTTTTTCGAAGGCTCATCAAATTCTCAGTTTCAATTGTTCATCTTTCTTTTCCCGGAGTTCCAAGATCTCTCAATTATATCACCATGAAGCTCCATCTAAATCTTTGCAAGGATTCACCTTGTGTTTGCAACTTCTCTTTCTTTCTATCATCCTTTTATTACTGGAGTTTCTTCATGGAGGATCAACATGGTGGCTCATCAAGGATTCTTTTCATTCTCCAATTGTTCTTCAAGTTTTCTCTTGAAGTTAAGATCCGCCAAGCTATACTCTAAAAATAAACATGGTGCTCAACACATGTCTTGTTTTGAGGAGTTCAAGCATTCTTCATCTTGCATTCTGAAGTGCAATTCTTTCTGCCTTATCTTTTGAGGTGGTGTTGTGTCATTCTTAAAAAAATCCCTTCATGTTTCACGATTCGCAAGTTGTCACGGATGATATATGTAAACCCATCATTTTCAATTCGTTCATGAGATCCTTTGCAACCCATCAATCTCTTCATTGGAGTTATCTTGGGTTATATTTCACCTAAAGCTTTCCCTAAGGATTGTTGCCATTTATTGTGTTTATAAATGACCCAAGTTCTTCATTTATCCTCCCGGTGAAATAAGCTTCTCGTCTTCTTGTTGATATCAATCCAATCTTTTGCTTCCGTAGTGGAAGGATTTCGCCTCAATTTTGAGAAGTTTTCCATAATCCCACTACAAGTTTATTCGTTTCCTTGTTGGTTTTCCAACAACTCTGTTATAACCTTCTTGGAAGGGTGCTCTCCAAGCTCTTTTGTGGCAAAAGTGGGCATTTTCTTCTCCATTCTTTCATTCCAATGATCTATCTTCTATTCTCTCTTCCGGAGGTATTGTGATGTTTCTCTCTTCACTCATCATCCCGAATTGTCAGGATTGTGTTCTTTCTTTTGCTTATCCATTAAATCGGAGTGCTATCTAAAATCTTTCATACCCCTTGTGCCATTCTTTTAATAGTTCCGGAGGTAGTGTGTTGTTGATTTCATCAAGTATCTTCTCATCTTGTCAAGCACATCTTCAATTCCTTCCATTTACATTTGGAGTGCTGCCCAAATTATATCATTCCTATTCCTTATCTATCTTATTTTAACTGGAGGGTTGTCGTAATTGATCCTTATCGTTCCTTGTGCATCTCGTTTCTACCGGAGTGCTTGCGTGTACTTCTTATCCATTGTAACCCTTTTATTATGTCTTTCGACCCATAAGGTTCTAGTAATGTTCCTTGTTCCTCTTTTTCTAACAGAGGTTTTCAACTTTATTCATCTTTGTTGTATTCTTTCTCTTAAGTTTTCAACCTCTCAAGGTTCTTTGGTTTCACTCGTTTGTCAAAGAAGCAACTTAATTTTACATCTTCTCTTCTTCTTCCGTTTCCTCCGGTGCCATCCTAGATCTCGGGACGAGATCCTCGCGTAGTGGTGGAGTGTTGTGACGCCCTGAGACCGACGCGCCAGGTGTCTTCCAGTTATTCGTTGTTGTTGCCTTGTCATTTGCTTGCGTGTTGCATATTATCATGTCATCATGTGCATTGGATCATCATGTTTTTCAAAACTTGCATCCGTTCGGGTTCCCCTAGTTCCGTCCGTTGTCCGTTCTGAGCCCAGACACACTTGCACACGCCGGCGGCACCTCCAAAATATTATTTTATAAGTGGCATAAAAATGCTCTCAGAATGGGTCGAAACTTGGCATGCGGTGTTGTTTTGTTGTCAGTAGGCCGCCTGCCAAGTTTCATCGCATTCGGAGCTTGTTTGATAGCCCAACCGTTAAACTTATAGCGGCATTATAGCCGGTCAATCGTCGGACGTTTCCGGGATCCGGAAATATGTGCCGGGCTGCCCATCTTCCTCTCTTCTCAGCCCACTGGTCCACTTGCACAGTCCATCTAGCCCACCTACCTACCCCTCCGTTCTGGGCGTCCGATCGAGATCGAACGGCTCCGAAACGGCCTAAAACCCCCTCCTCTAGCCCTCCTTTTCCTATTTAAACACACCCTAGTCCATTTTTGGACTAATCCTAGTCTAAACCCTACCTCTAGCCTTCCCTAACCCTCAGCTGCCGCCACCTCCAACCTTTGCCTCGTTTTCCGCGCCGGCCAAGTCCTCCGCCGCCACTTGTCGCGCCTCCATTAGCCCCGCCGCCACCTGACCGTGCCCTCCTTCAACCCGGGCGTGCCACGCATCCCGGCCAACCTCCCACCACCGCCAAGCCCGCCAGGACCCGCTTCGGGCCCTGGGAAGCCCATCGGGGCCCAAGCGCTCCACCGTCGTCGCCCGAATGCTCCGTCCCCGAGCGGCGCCGTTCCCGCAAGGAGAGCCCCGACCTTCCATTCGCCCTCGTCGCTGCCTCCCTGCCAACATCGCCGGAGCATGGCCACCAACGAGAACCTCCGCCAGGAGAGCCCCGACCCCAGGCAGATCCGCTGCCGCGCCATGTCTCCTTTCCCTCCTTTATCTCTCTGCCTAACCCCCTCAGTTTTCCTTCCCCGCAAGCCCGCCGCCGCCATGTTCAACCATCGCCGGAGCTCCGCATTGTCGTCCTCGTTGGCCAGATCCGAGCCAGGCGCCCCGGATCCGAGCTCCACCACCGCAGATCTGACCTTCCCTTTCGCCTCCCCAAGCGGATCCGCCATCCCATGTCGTCGTTGACCGTCGGAACCGCCGTCGCTGCCTTCCCGTGCAAGAGGAGGACGAGCCCCTCGCCCTATGTGCCTCCTCTGCCCGCACGTGCATGGGCTCCCGCGTCGCAAGGCCCAGCGCACCCCTCCTGCAGCCCATCTTGCTCCTCCTTGGACCGGGCCGAAGCCCACTGGGTGAGGCCACCCCCCTGAGCGCCTTCCTTTTTTCCCCTTGTTGTTGGGCCATGCTCTGTACGCCCAGTTTCGGCCCGTATAGTGTTTTACCTCTAGGCGAATTTAATCAATATCCAGGGGATTTCAGTTTTACACTAAAGCCCCTCTAGATCATGCATTTAATATCTCACAAACATGCATCACATGTAAATAACTTATATATGAAAAATGCTTAGTTTTTCATCTAGTTTCATAGTATGCCATTTTCATCCATGTTTAAAATGTTGTTTGTGTAATTTTGCCCATATGCCATGCTAAAATGCTTTATTTCATAACTTAATAACCGTAACTCCGAATTTAACAAACTTTATATGTATTTGGGGTCGAAAAATGCCTAGTTTAACATGATGCACTCATATAGCATGGTTAACAACTCTAAAATTATGTTTAGGGCAGAACAGTACCAAACCTAATATATGCATATGAGGAGTTTCCAGACTTGTTGTTTTGTTGTTCCAGCCTAATTTAAACTTGCCTAGATTAGATAGTTTCATCATGATTCACCTCTTGCCATGCTAACAACATTTAATCTTGTTGGGTACATAAATGAGAGAGAACTAAATAAGTCATGTGGTGTTTTCTTCAATATGCAACTCCGTTGCATAATGAGCTCCACTTAATTTGTAGGATTGTTTGTGCACTTTTCCATGCCATGCCTCATTAAACCAGACATGCATCATACTTGTTTGCGCATCGTGCCATGCTTATGTGGTGGTTGTTTACTATGTTGTGTGCTTCTTTCCGGTGTTGCTTCTTCGGGTTGGTTCCGATAACGTCGTGTTGTGACGATTCGTTCGACTACGTCCGTTTGTATTCTTCATGGACTCGTTCTTCTTCCTTGCGGGATTTCAGGCAAGATGACCATACCCTTGAAATCACTTCTATCTTTGCTTGCTAGTTGCTCGCTCTTTTGCTATGCCTATGCTGCGATACCTACCACTTGCTTATCATGCCTCCCATATTGTCGAACCAAGCCTCTAACCCACCTTGTCCTAGCAAACCATTGTTTGGCTATGTTACCGCTTTGCTCAGCCCCTCTTATAGCGTTGTTAGTTGCAGGTGAAGATTGGAGCTTGTTCCATGTTTGGAACATGGATATTTTGTTGAGATATCACATTATCTCTTATCGAATTAATGCATCTATATACTTGGTAAAGGGTGGAAGGCTCGGCCTTATTACTGGTGTTTTGTTCCACTCTTGCCGCCCTAGTTTCCGTCATATCGGTGTTATGTTCCCGGATTTTGCGTTCCTCACGTGGTTGGGTTATAATCGGAACCCCTTGATAGTTCGCCTTGAATAAAACTCCTCCAGCAAGGCCCAACATTGATTTTACCATTTGCCACCTATCCTTTTCTTTCCCTTGAGTCGGCCGGCTCAAGGGTCATCTTTATTAAACCCCCAGGCCAGTGCTCCTCTGAGTGTTGGTCCAACCTGTCAGCTGCCGGTGGCCACCAGGGGCAACTCTGGGCTGGCCTACCGGAACCTTGGACAATCTAGTGTGCCCTGAGAAAGAGATATGTGCAGCTCCCATCGGGATTTGTCGGCACATTCGGGTGGCTTTGCTGGTCTTGTTTTACCATTGTCGAAATGTCTTGTAACCGGGATTCCGAGCCTGATCGGGTCTTCCCGCTAGAAGGAATATCCTTCATTGACCGTGAGAGCTTGTGATGGGCTAAGTTGGGACACCCCTGCAGGGATTTGAACTTTCAAAATCCGTGCCCGCGGTTATGGGCAGATGGGAATTTGTTAATGTCCGGTTGTAGAAAACCTGAAGTTGATCTTAATTAAAATGCATCAACCGCGTGTGTAACCGTGATGGTCTCTTCTCGAGGGAGTCCGGGATTTGAACACGGTGTTGGATTTATGCTTGACGTAGGTTGTTCCAGGATCACTTCTTGATCATAGATTTCTCGATCGTGCCTTGCCTTCTCTTCTCTCTCTCTTTTGCGAATAGGTTAGCCACCACATATGCTAGTCGCTTGCTGCAGCTCCACCTCATACCTTTACCTTACCTATAAGCTTAAATAGTCTTGATCGCGAGGGTGTGAGATTGCTGAGTCCCCGTGACTCACAGATACTTCCAAACCCAGTTTGCAGGTGCCGTTGATACCGAGCAGGTGATGCAACCAAGCTCAAGGAGGAGCTCGATGAAGATCTTGTCCTTTGTGTTGTTCCGTTCTAGTTGATCAGTAGTGGAGCCCAGTTGGGGTCAATCGGGGATCTGTGTAGCATTTGGGGTAGTCTTCTTTTATTTTGGTTCCGTAGTCGGACCCTGATTGTATTTGGATGTTGTAATGCTTTATTCATGTATTGTGTGAAGTGGCGATTGTAAGCCAACTATGTACCTCTTTCCCTTATGTATTACATGGGTTGTGTGAAGATTACCTCACATGCGACATTGCTTTCAATGCGGTTATCCTCTAAGTCGTGCTTCGACACGTGGGAGATATAGCCGCATCGAGGGCGTTACAGCATGCCATCATCTCCATGCTTGGTCTTGCTCCAGTGTTCATCTATCTTATTCATGCCAGGCCCTTCATTTGTAAGCAAAACAAATGTATTCAATTTAGGCAGCATCATATTCTCATGAACATTACAATCATTACCAAGAAATGGAAGTACCTGATAATTTAATTGGCGTGCACAAGCTCTAGTAATTGGTCCAGTATGTATAGCAGCAGGGGCTGTGGGTGTAACAATGGTATTGATGTCCTCATCACCAGCCAGCCCTACTGGGACCTTTTTCACAGTAGGTGCAGCAACTTTGGGCCTCTTGCTATTGGAACTCTCTGCAAGTCATCGACAAGCGCAACACACTCCAAAGAGGTACGCTTCCCGGATTCCTTGTTGGCATCCTTGTTAGGTTTCTTCTTTCCTTTAGTTTCCTTGGCGGGAACAGTGGTCTCAGCAGCCTTTGCCGCGCGACTGCTTCTCGGTACATCTTGTCCAAGCAAATGAGTGCATCCTTCTCATCTGACAGAATGGAAATGACGCCTATCGGCCCTGGCATCTTCAAGGTGTTGTAGGCATAGTGGGATGCCGCAATGAATTTGGCCAAAGTTGGTCGACCAGGGATTCCATTATATGGCAGGGGGAGGTCGACCACATCAAACACAATCTTCTCGGTCCTGTAATTCAACTCCCCTCCCCCCGAATGTTACTGGTAGCGTGATGTGCCAATAACCTTGAAAATGTGCCAATAACCTTGAGCTCTTCCTCTGCTATCCGAAGCTTGCTGATAACCTTTGGAGAAATCGGATTCAACACGGCCCCGCCATTAACCAACATCTTTGTGACTTTGAGGTTGCGGATTGTTGGTGAGACCAACAATGGCAAGCACCCTACCGCGGTGGTGCGGTCAGGGTGATCCTCTTCATCAAAGGTGATGGGCGTGCGGGACCACTTGAGCAGCTTCCGAGAATCTGCCGCTATCTCCACTACATTAACTTCACACGCTGTCAGTGGGAACGACACCTATGGGATCACAAGAATCCCTATTGTGGTTAGCGGGCGCGGGGTCATGAGAAGAGCAGATCAAACAGATAGCACACGGTTCGTTTATCAAGGTTCAGGCCGCGAGGATGCGTAAAACCCTACTCCTGCTTTGGTGGATTGTATATCTGTGTTCTTGAGCTAGCTATGGGGCGTGAGGAGCTCCAAAAAGCCGAATCCTTCCTCTGGTCGCCTCGGGCCTCCTTTTATAGAAAAAAGGGGTTGTCACAATGGCACACAGGAGGTGGAAAGGGTACAGTGCTGCGAGGTTATCCCTCGCATCACATGACAAGGCGCATTTAATGCGTCTTACTTAGGTGTCCTTGCTTTATCGGGAACGGGGGAGAAACCTGTCTCGTCCGTCGCCACTCTTTCTTGTGTCGACACGCGCCCTGGCCAGCGATGCCTGCGATGCCATGTAGGTAGGCAGGCAGCTGAGGTGGCGCAGTGGTGGGTCTTCACGAAGATCTGCATGCCGCCACGCAGGTGCCTGCCCAGCTGGTTGGGTCGGCAGTTGCATGCATGCGGTGGTGGAGGTTTAGTCGGCGTGGGCCTGATGGTGGCCCTGCGGGTGTCCTCGGCAAGGGCTTTACCGGGGCCCCGGCAAGGGTCTTGCCGAGGCGCCTGCTGTCATCCCCGGCAAGGCGATTGCCGGGGGCCTTGTGGTCTTCCTCGGCTGGGATCCCACCAAGGGTTGTCGTATCCTTAGTGCGTATCTGATCTTGAATGTCCTCACAAAGATCTGCATGCTGCCACGGGGATGTCTCCCGAATCCTAGCCCTTTGGGGGCAGTGGACTCAAGGGTGATTTGCTCCATAGGCGCGGGACGAGTCGTCGCGGCAAGGGTCTTGCCGGGGCTGCTAGAACTGTCTCCCGGCTAGTTTGCATGCTTGTGATAGTCACCACATTGATCACAAAAATACAAGACAAGCACCTATGTAAAGATGGCATGTTCTAGATCAAAACACATGTAGAGATCATGCTCATATGTAGCACACATCAAATGTGACAAAAATGACAAATCACCATGATATGATAAGTAACAGCAGTTAACATTTTATAGCACTCTTGCATTAATGATTAGGGCATCAACAAGAACTCACACAATCATGCCACAATGGAATGAGATGAAGAGCATCTCACAATGAACATTTTGATATATCATATGCATGAAACGGAGCTACGGTCATGGAGATATGAGGAAATGACAGAGCATGAAAAAGTTGTAGGGAAAAAGACTTAGACGAAATCAACCTCTGAATCTGGATCTAGGGTTTGACCCGGGCGCACCCGGATCGAGGTGGGGCCGGAACTTCGCCGAAGTTGGAGGGAGTCACCGGATTCGAGGGGGAATGAGCTCGCCGGAGTAGCGGTGGTGGTCGGGGATGCCGGGCGTCGAGGTAGGAGCGCAAGCCGAGGAGCGGCTCGGACAGCGAAGGGCGGTGGAGGTCGCCGGCGGGGCTGCCGGAGACGGCGGCACTTAGCGTGGGGAGCCGCGCCGGCGGGGTCGGCGGAATTGACCCGCGGGAGGCGAAGGGATCAGATGGGCTCGGGGGGGCGATCCGGGCCTCGTCGGGCCGGCGGTGCGGGGCGGCGGCGGTGGACATGTGGCAGGCGGTGAGAGGTTGCGGGCGGCGGAGCGGACGCGTCCGGTCCGATCCGGACGTGTCCGGCGGCGGAGAGGGGCTAGACTAGGGTTTGATCTGCGCGAAAAATCGGGGAGGGGCACCTATTTATAGGTAGGAGGAGGTAGGAATGTCCAAATGAGGTGTAGTTTTCGCCCACACGATCGTGATCCAACGATGGAGGACATGGAGATGGTTTAGATGGGTTATTGGGCCATTTTGGAGGGGTGTTGGGCTGTAACACACAAGAGGCCTTCGCAGTTACCCGGTTAACCATTGGAGTATCAGAGGGACTCCAAATGGAACGAAATTTGACAGGCGGTCTACCGGTGGTGTACCAAGTCCACTTGGCAAATCTTGGTCCATTCCGAGAACGTTTAATACCCGCTCACGAAAAGTGACAAGAGGGGTGTGCCGGTGCACGTGGGAGTGTCGGATTGCAAAACGGACAACGGGGAAAATGCTCGGATGCATGAGACGAACGCGAATGCAAATGTGATGCACATGATGATATGATATGAAATGCATGACACAAACAAAATGCAAAACAAAGACAAAACCCAACCACGAAGGGAATCTCATAACTTAAAGCCGAGAATGGCAAGAGTCGGAGTTACAAATATGGCAAGTTACATCCGGGGTGTTACAACACTCCACCACTACGAGAGGATCTCGTCCCGAGATCTAGGACTGAAAGAACTCCGGATATTCGGAACGGAGGTCTTCCTCACATTCCTAGGTGGCTTCTCGGTCGGAATGGTGTGACCACTTCACTTTCAGGAATTTGATAGACTTGATGCGAGTCTTGCGCTCAGTTTCTTCAAGAATAGCAACGGGATGCTCATGGTAAGACAAATCTTCTTGGAGAACAATATCTTCGAAGTTGATGGTATGCTCAGGAGTCTTGAAGCACTTGCAAAGCTGTGACACATGAAACACATCGTGCACATTTGTGAAGTTGATGGAAGGTTAAGTTGATAGGCGAGATCGCCAATTTTTCCAATGATCTTGAAATGGCCCACGTATCTAGGGGCAAGCTTCCCTTTGATACCGAAGCGACGAGTGCCTTTCATTGGAGAGACACGGAGGTAGACATGGTCTCCGATCTCAAAAGCCAAGTCACGGTGCTTGCTATCATAGTAACTCTTCTGGTGCGATTGCGTGGCTTTGAGATTTTCACGGATGACTTTACACATTTCTATAGCTTCTATGATTAAGTCATTGCCAAGAAGTTGGCATTCACCAGTCTCTGACCAATTGAGAGGAGTACGACACTTTCTGCCATAGAGAATTTCGAATGGGGCCTTGCCCAAACTCACTTGGAAACTGTTGTTGTAGGAGAACTCGGCATATGGAAGACAATCTTCCCATTTCATGCCGAAGGAAATGACACAAGCCCTGAGCATATCTTCAAGGATTTGATTGACTCGCTCGACTTGGCCACTAGTTTGAGGATGGAATGATGTGCTGAAGCGAATGTTGGTGCCCATGGCCTTCTGAAAGGAGTCCCAGAACTTGGAGGTGAAAATACTTCCACGATCTGAAGATATCAATTGCGGAATGCCATGCAAAGAGACAATCCTGGAGGTGTATAGCTCTGCTAGCTGAGCTGCCGTGATAGATTCCTTGATTGGAAGGAAATGAGACACTTTAGTAAGCTTGTCGATGACAACGAAGATAGCATCATTTCCATGTTTGGACTTGGGAAATCCAGTCACGAAGTCCATTTCAATATGTTCAAACTTCCATTCTGGAATAGCAAGGGGTTGGAGGAGACCAGCTGATTGTTGGTGTTCTACTTTCACCCTTCTGCAGACATCACATTCATTCACGAATTGAGCAATTTCTCGCTTCATTCGAGTCCACCAATATGACTGCTTGAGGTATGGTACATCTTCGTACTTCTAGGATGAATGGATAGGAGGGAATTGTGGGCCTCGTTCATAATGACTTTCCTTAGATCACCTTTAGGAACCACAATCCGGTCCTCGAAGAAAAGAGTGTCTTTGTCATCAATGCGATAGCACTTGTACTTGAGTTGGCTCTTGGCAATCCCATTTTTCACCTTATTCACCATGGAATCAAGAAGTTGTGCCTCACGAATTTGATGTTCCAAAGTAGGAGAGACTTGGATGTTGGCAAGAAAGCCTTGAGGAACAACTTGGAGATTCAGTTTGCAGAAAGCTTCACAAAGGTCTAGTTGGAAGGGCTTGAGAATTAAGCTGTTGTAGTAAGCCTTCCTGCTCAAAGCATCTGCAATGACATTGGCCTTTCCTAGAGTATATTCAATACTCGGATTGCATTCTTGAATCATTTCGACCCAACGAGTCTTCCTGAGGTTGAGGTTGAGTTGAGTGAAGATGTACTTGAGGCTCTTATGATCTATGAAGATGCCGACTTTCCTTCCCAACAAGAGATGTCTCCACGTTAATAATGCATGGACAACTACCGTCAACTCAAGATCATGAGTGGGGTAGTTCCTTTCATTGGGCTTTGATAGGTCTCCAACGTATCTAAACTTTTTGATTGCTCCATGCTATATTATCTACTGTTTTGGACTATATTGGGCTTTATTTTCCACTTTTATATTATTTTTGGGACTAACCTATTAACCGGAGGCCCAGCCCAGAATTGTTGTTTTTTGCCTATTTCAGTGTTTCAGAGAAACAGAATATCAAACGGAGTCCAAAAGGAATGAAACCTTCGGAAACGTGATTTTCTCATCAGATAAGATCAGGAGACTTGGAGCCTCCGTCAAGAAAGCCACGAGGCGGTCACGAGGGTGGAGGGTGCCCCCCCAGGGCGCGCCCCCTGCCTCGTGGGCCCCTCGAAGCTCCACCGACGTACTTCTTCCTCCTATATATACCTACGTACCCCCAAACGATCGGGGACGGAGCCAAAAACCTAATTCCACCGCCGCAACTTTCTGTATCCACGAGATCCCATCTTGGGGCCTGTTCCGGAGCTCCGCCAGAAGGGGAATCGATCACGGAGGGCTTCTACATCATCATCCAAGCCCCTCCGACGAAGTGTGAGTAGTTTATTTCAGACCTACGGGTCCATAGTTCGTAGCTAGATGGCTTCTTCTCTCTTTTTGGATCTCAATACAATGTTCTCCCCGTCTCTTGTGGAGATCTATTCGATGTAATCTTCTTTTTGCGGTGTGTTTGTTGAGACCGATGAATTGTGGGTTTATGATCAAGTCTATCTATGAATAATATTTGAATCTTCTCTGAATTAGTTTATGTATGATTGGTTATCTTTGCAAGTCTCTTCGAATTATCAGTTTGGTTTGGCCTACTAGATTGGTTGTTCTTGCCATGGGAGAAGTGCTTAGATTTGGGTTCAATCTTGCGGTGTCCTTTCCCAGTGACAGAAGGGGCAGCAAGGCACGTATTGTATTGTTGCCATCGAGGATAACAAGATGGGGTTTTTATCATACTGCATGAAACTATCCCTCTACATCATGTCATATTGCTTAAGGCGTTACTCTATTTTTAACTTAATACTCTAGATGCATGCTGGATAGCGGTCGATGAGTGGAGTAATAGTAGTAGATGCAGGCAGGAGTCGGTCTACTTGTCTCGGACGTGATGCCTATATACAGGATCATACCTAGATATTCTCATAACTATGCTCAATTCTGTCAATTGCTCAACAGTAATTTGTTCACCCACCGTAGAATACTTATGCTCTTGAGAGAAGCCACTAGTGAAACCTATGGCCCCCGGGTTTCTTTCTCATCATATCAATCTCCATCACTTTATTATTGCTTTGCTTTGCTTTTACTTTTTACTTTGCATCTCTATACCAAAAATATCAAAAATATTATTTATCATCTCTATCAGATCTCACTTTCGTAAGTGATCGTGAAGGGATTGACAACCTCTAAGCGCGTTGGTTGCGTTGAGCTATTGTTTTTATGTAGGTACGAGGGACTCGCGCGTAGCCTCCTACTGGATTGATACATAGGTTCTCAAAAACTAAGGGAAATACTTACGCTACTTTGCTGCATCATCCTATCCTCTTCGGGGAAATCCAACACAGTGCTCAAGAGGTAGCAAGAAGAATTTCTGGCGCCGTTGCCGGGGAGTGTGCGCAAAAGTCAACATACCAAGTACCCATCACAATCCCTATCTCCCGCATTACATTATTTGCCATTTGCCTCTCGTTTTCCTCTCCCCCACTTCACCCTTGTCGTTTTATTCACCCTCTCTCTCTATCCTCCCTCTCTATTTGCCTCTTTTTGCCCGTTTGCTTTTTGTTTGCTCATGTGTTAGTTTGTTTGCTTGTCGTCATGGCTAGTCTCATATATTCTCCATTGTCTCCCGAGAATGAAGTTCTAAATTTTAAACAAAGGGAGGGAGAAAATCTAAAAGATGCTTGGTATAGAATATGCAATGCTCAAAATAGATCTACCAGGAAGCAATCTACTTCAGTTCTTCTCCGCAATTTTTATGTAGGTGCTAGTCCTTAGTACCATTACCAGAGGGAATTTCTTGGGTAGCCATACTTTTGATTCTTATAATGCTATGATAGATTTATTTGGCTCACCGCCTCTTTTGGTTAATGGAACTATGTTAACTTTGGAGCATGTTATGCAAAGACTTGAAATTATTGAAAATAAAGTTGCTACCATTGAATTAATTGAAAGTCTAGATAAAAAGATCCACAATCAAATTACCCAATATGTATCTAAGGTAGGAATGACTTTGAAAAATATTAAGGAAAAGGAACCCATAGTTAGTGAGAAAATAAATCTAGATTCCACTAGAATCGATAAACTTGAGGTTATCATTACGAACTTGGGAACAGATTTTTCTTCCGTAAAGAATACTCCAAGTACTCCTACTAAAATTTCCAAGCTTATGTGTGTTCCTAAAAATAAGGGTGAATCATCAACTAAGGAAACCGCGGATCTTAAATCTATAAGTATTCATCCCAATATTTTTGCTATCATTAAGGAACCAATTGCTACAAATGAATTTTTCGATCTTGTGCCTAAGAGTTTGATAATCACTAGAAAGAAAGAAATTCCTAATGGAGATAGATTCCTCATTGAAGAATTGCCTACCAAAGATGGCAATACCTAGATCTATCCTTGCTTGTTATGCCTAGCTAGGGGCGTTAAACGATAGCGCTCGTTGGGAGGCAACCCAATTTTGTTTTTATTCCTTGCTTTTTGCTCCTGTTTAGTAATAAATAATTTATCTAACCTCTGTTTTGGTTGTGTTTTTTGTGTTTAATTAGTGTTTGTGCCAAGTAGAACCGTTGGGAAGACTTGGGGAAAGTCTTGTTGAACTTGCTGTAAAAAACAGAAACTTTAGCGCTCACGAGAACTGCTGTAATTTTTATTTGGAAAGTGATATTTAGTTAATTATTTTTGCAGATGATTAATAGATAAATTCCTCACGTGCAGCAATTTATTTTAGAATTTTTGGGGTTCCAGATCTTGCGCTAGCTACATATTACTACAGACTATTCTGTTTTTGACAGATTCTGTTTTTCGTGTGTTGTTTGCTTATTTTGATGAATCTATGGCTAGTAAAATAGTTTATAATCCATAGAAAAGTTGGAATGCAGTAGGTTTAACACCAATATAAATAAAGAATTAGTTCATTACATTACCTTGAAGTGGTCTTTTGTTTTCTTTCGCTAACGGAGCTCACGAGATTTTCTACTTTAAGTTTTGTGTTGTGAAGTTTTCAAGTTTTGGGTAAAGATTTGATGGATTATGGAACAAGGAGTGGAAAGAGCCTAAGCTTGGGGATGCCCATGGCACCCACAAGATAATCTAAGGACACCGAAAATACAAAGCTTGGGGATGCCCCGGAAGGCATCCCCTCATTCGTCTACTTCTATCGGTAACTTTACTTGGAGCTATATTTTTATTCACCACATGATATGTGTTTTGCTTGGAGCGTCTTTTATGATTTGAGTCTTTGCTTGTTAGTGTACCACAATCATCCTTGCTCTACACACATTTTTAGAGAGCCATACATGATTTGGAATTTGATAGAATACTCTATGTGCTTCACTTATATCTTTTGAGCTTTATAGTTTTGCTCTAGTGCTTCACTAATATCTTTTAGACCACGGTGGTGGATTTGTTTTATAGAAACTATTGATCTCTCATGCTTCACTTAGATTATTTTGAGAGTCTTATTAGCATGGTAATTTGCTTAAAATCCTAATATTCTTGGTATGCAAGATTAATAATAAAACTTTCTTATGAGTGTGTTGAATACTAGGAGAAGTTTGATGCTTGATGATTGTTTTGAGATATGGAGGTAATAATATCAAAGTCATGCTAGTTGAGTAGTTGTGAAATTGAGAAATAATTGTGTTGAAGTTTGCAAGTCCCGTAGCATGCACGTATGGTAAACATTATGCAACAGATTTGAAACATGAGGTGTTATTTGATTGTCTTCCTTATGAGTGGCGGTCGGGGACGAGCGATGGTCTTTTCCTGCCAATCTATCCCCCTAGGAGCATGCGTGTAGTGCCGAGGTTTTTGATGACTTGTAGATTTTTGCAATAAGTATGTGAGTTCTTTATGACTAATGTTGAGTCCATGGATTATACGCACTCTCACCCTTACATCCTTGCTAGCCTCTTCGGTACCGTGCATTGCCCTTTCTCACATTGAGAGTTGGCGCAAACTTCGCCGGTGCATCCAAACCCTGTGATATGATACGCTCTTTCACACATAAACCTCCTAATATCTTCCTCAAAACAACCACCATACCTACATATTATGGCATTTCCATAGCCATTCCAAGATATATTGCCATGCAACTTTCCATCATTCTATTCATCATGACACATTCATCATTGTCATATTGCTTAGCATGATCATGTAGTTGACATAGTATTTATGGCAAAGCCACCGTTCATAATTCTTTCATACATGTCACTCTTGGTTCATTGCATATCCCGGTACACCGCTGGAGGCATTCATATAGAGTCATCTTTGTTCTAGTATCGAGTTGTAATCATTGAGTTGTAAATAAATAGAAGTGTGATGATCATCATTATTAGAGCATTGTCCCAAGTGAGGAATAAAAAAAGAAAGGCCATAAAAAAGAGAAGGCCCCAAAAAAGAGAAAGGCCATAAAAAGAAAAGG
Source organism: Triticum aestivum (assembly GCF_018294505.1). Taxonomy (NCBI): domain Eukaryota; kingdom Viridiplantae; phylum Streptophyta; class Magnoliopsida; order Poales; family Poaceae; genus Triticum; species Triticum aestivum. The sequence goes on along the minus strand of NC_057803.1, from coordinate 280,402,172 downwards.
CCCAAAAAATGAGAGAAAAAGAGAGAAGGGACAATGTTACTATCCTTTTACCACACTTGTGCTTCAAAGTAGCACCATGATCTTCATAGTAGAGAGTCTCTCATGTTATCACTTTCATATACTAGTGGGAATTTTCCATTATAGAACTTGGCTTGTATATTCCAACAATGGGCCTCCTCAAGTGCCCTAGGTCTTCGTGAGCAAGCAAGTTGGATGCACACCCACTAGTTTCTTTTGTTGAGCTTTCATACATTTATAGCTCTAGTGCATCCGTTTCATGGCAATCCCTACTCCTTGCATTAACATCAATTGGTGGGCATCTCCATAGCCCATTGATTATCCTCGTTGATGTGAGACTTTCTCCTTTTTTGTCTTCTCCACATAACCCCCCTCGTTATATTCTATTCCACCCATAGTGCTATGTCCATGGCTCGCGCTCATATATTGCGTGAAAGTTTATAGGTTTGAGATTACTAAAGTATGAAACAATTGCTTGGCTTGTCATCGGGGTTGTGCAAGATGAGAGCATTCTAGTGTGACGAAAATAAAACATGACTAAACTATACGATTTTGTAGGGATGAACTTTCTTTGGCCATGTTATTTTGAGAAGACATAATTGCTTAGTTAGTATGCTTGAAGTATTATCATTTTTATGTCAATATGAACTTTTGCCTTGAATCTTTCGGATCTGAATATTCATACCACAATTAAGAAGAATTACATTAAAATTATGCCAAGTAGCACTCCGCATCAAAAATTCTGTTTTTATCATTTACCTACTCGAGGATGAGCAGGAATTAAGCTTGGGGATCCTTGATACGTCTCCAACGTATCTATAATTTTTTATTGCTCCATGCTATATTATCTACTGTTTTGGACTATATTGGGCTTTATTTTCCACTTTTATATTATTTTTGGGACTAACCTATTAACCGGAGGCCCAGCCCAGAATTGCTGTTTTTTGCCTATTTCAGTGTTTCGGAGAAACAGAATATCAAACGGAGTCCAAACGGAATGAAACCTTTGGAAATGTGATTTTCTCATCAAATAAGATCCAGGAGACTTGGACCCTCCGTCAAGAAAGCCACGAGGCGGTCACGAGGGTGGAGGGCGCCCCCCCCCCCCTAGGGCACGCCCCCTGCCTCGTGGGCCCCTCAAAGCTCCACCGACGTACTTCTTCCTCCTATATATACCTACGTACCCCCAAACGATTGGGGACGGAGCCAAAAACCTAATTCCACCGCCGCAACTTTCTGGATCCACGAGATCCCATCTTGGGCACTGTTCCGGAGCTCCGCCGGAAGGGGCATCGATCACGGAGGGCTTCTACATCATCATCCAAGCCCCTCCGATGAAGTGTGAGTAGTTTATTTCAGACCTACGGGTCCATAGTTAGTAGCTAGATGGCTTCTTCTCCCTTTTTGGATCTCAATACAGTGTTCTCCCCCTCTCTCGTGGAGATCTATTCGATGTAATCTTCTTCTGCGATGTGTTTGTTGAGACCGATGAATTGTGGGTTTATGATCAAGTCTATCTATGAATAATATTTGAATCCTCTCTGAATTCTTTTATGTATGATCGGTTATCTTTGCAAGTCTCTTCGAATTATCAGTTTGGTTTGGCCTACTAGATTGGTTGTTCTTGCCATGGGAGAAGTGCTTAGCTTTGGTTCAATCTTGTGGTGTCCTTTCCCAGTGACAGAAGGGGCAGCAAGGCATGTATTGTATTGTTGCCATCGAGGATAACAAGATGGGGTTTTTATCATATTGCATGAAACTATCCTTCTACATCATGTCATCTTGCTTAAGGTGTTACTCTGTTTTTAACTTAATACTCTAGATGCATGCTGGATAGCGGTCGAAGAGTGGAGTAATAGTAGTAGATGCAGGCAGGAGTCGGTCTACTTGTCTCGGACGTGATGCCTATATACATGATCATACCTAGATATTCTCATAACTATGCTCAATTCTGTCAATTGCTCAACAGTAATTTGTTCACCCACCGTAGAATACTTATGCTCTTGAGAGAAGCCACTAGTGAAACCTATGGCCCCGGGGTCTCTTTCTCATCATATCAATCTCCATCACTTTATTATTGCTTTGCTTTTACTTTTTACTTTGCATCTCTATACCAAAAATACCAAAAATATTATTTATCATCTCTATCAGATCTCACTTTCGTAAGTGACCGTGAAGGGATTGACAACCCCTAAGCGCATTGGTTGCGTTGAGCTTTTTGTGTAGGTACGAGGGACTCGCACGTAGCCTCCTACTGGATTGATACCTTGGTTCTCAAAAACTGAGGGAAATACTTATGCTACTTTGCTGCATCATCATCTCCTCTTCGGGGAAATCCAACACGGTGCTCAAGAGGTAGCAGGCTTCAACTGACGAGTGGTATGGGCCACAACTTTCTTCACTTGCATTAACAGAGCCCCGAGACCTTGTAGGGAAGCATCAGAGAAAACTTCAAATGACTTGGATTCATCAAGAGGAGTCAAGACAGGAGCTGTGACTAACTTCTCTTTGAGGGTGTTGAAAGCAACGTCACATTCAGGCGTCCAGACATAATTGACATGCTTCTGGAGGAGATTGGAAAGAGGCTTTGCAATCTTAGAGAAATTCTCAACGAATCTTTGACAATAGCTTGCAAGCCCAAGAAAACTGCGGAGCTGCTTGACATTCTGAGGTGGTTCCCAATTCACAATTGCAGACACCTTCTCAGGATTAACAGCGATGCCTTTGGCGGAGATGATATGACCAAGGTAAAGAACCTCATCAAGCCAAAACTCACACTTTGAAAACTTCGCATAGAATTGATGCTCTCTGAGTTTGTCAAGCACCAACCTCAAATGCTTGGCATGATCCTCCTTACTCTTGGAAAAGACCAAGATATCATCGAGATACACTAGGACAAAATCATTTGTGTAAGGGTTGAAGATGAAGTTCATCATGCGAGAGAACGTAGGAGGAGCATTGACAAGGCCGAAAGACATGACAGTATATTCATAAGAACCATAGCTTGTTCTGAATGTTGTCTTGGGGATATCTTGTTCACGAATGTGAATCTGATGATAACCCATACGAAGGTCAAGCTTGGAGAATACTTGAGCACCCTTAAGTTGCTCGAAAAGCTCATTGATGTTGGGAAGTGGATACTAGTTCTTTATTGTCTTCTTGTTCAATGGATGGTAGTCGACGCAGAGTCGTTCCATTCCATCCTTATTCTTGACAAAAAGAACACCACAACCCCATGGAGATGAACTCGGTCTGATCAGACCCAAACGCTCTTGTTCATCGAGTTGTTTCTTCAACTCCTTCAACTCCTCTGGTCCAAGCTTGTAAGGACGTTTGCAAACAGGTTCCGTGCCAGGCTCAAGATCGGTAACGAATTCAACTGGCCGGTGAGGAGGCATTCCTGGAAGCTCTTCTAGAAAGATGTCTTGATATTCACAAAGCATTGGAATCTGAGAGATGGCATTCAACTCGCCCTTCTCATTGAGAGAAAATAGTCGAATGGTTTCGTCACGAGCGGCATAGATGATCACATCCTAAGAAGAGTGTGTCAGTTGAATCTGCCTGGCAGCATAATCAAGCTGAGCCTTGTGCTTAGAAAGCCAGTCCATGCCGAGAATTAGATCAATATCCGAGTCACCAAGAAAAATTGGAGAAGACGGAAATTTATAGTTTCCCATCTTGATAGAAACATCTGAAATCATAGAGCTTGCGTTCATGAATTTACCCGAAGAGACAACTGATAACTGCCTAGGCAAATCTTGGAAACACAACTCATGCTTAGATGCAAATGGTCTTGAAATGAAACAATGCGATGCACCAGTATCAAAAAGAACTTTAGCAGGAAAGTCATTAACAGGAAGGTTACCCATGATCACTTCTGAAGAATCCTCTGCCTGAGCTGCGTTCATCATGTTGACCTTTGCCGACTTGGAATTATGCTTGACCACTACATTGCTGGAAGATCTCACAGGAGGAGGAGGCAGAAGGCGCTTTGGTTGAAGCATTTGTTTGCATAGTGCCCTTTCTGCTGACACTTGTTGCAAGTAACCTCTGAGAGCGGACGGTGATAAGGAGCACTTGACCTTGGAGTATGAGACTGAGCTTTGTTCTGATAGCATGGGTTGGCTGGGTGGGAAGATCCATTGCCACCTTTGCTCTTCTGCTGATAAGGCTGGCAAAACGGAGGAGGAGGAGGCAACCAGAACTTCTGTTGCTTAGCTGCCACTTGTGATGAAGAAGAAGATTGAACTGCATCCCTGACTCTCTTCTTAGATGCCTCACACTTGATCTAAGTAGCTTCTTGCTTTAGTGCCATGTTGTAGAATTGATCGAACTCGGTCGGCTCAAGAAGCACGAGAGCTAACTGCAGATCCTCTCTGAGGCCACCTCTGAATTGATATATCATACTCTTTTCATCAGGGACGTCTTGTTTAGTGAAGCGAGCAAGTTTCTGAAACTGGATATTGTATTGATACACGGACATGATGCCTTGCTTGAGATTACGGAACTCCTCATGCTTGCTCTCAGCAACACTTGGTGGGATGTGATGAGCTTTGAAGTCTCAGCGGAAATCATTCCAGGTAATCACATGACCTCCTCTGGAATCTCTGTATTGTTGATACCACTCAGCAGCTTGATCCTTGAGTTGAAATGAAGCAAACTTGACAAAGTCCTCAGGTCTGACATTGCTACATTCAAAATGTTTGCAGATGTCTACGAGCCAATCATCGGCGTCTGTGGCCTCGACACAGTTGTTGAAGGACTTTGGTTGGTTTGTGAGGAACTGGTTGAGGGTAGCAAACTGAGGCTGATTGTTTCCTTGGCCTTGATTTCCTTGATTGCCTTGCCCTTGGTTGAGCTCTTGCAAGAGTTGCAAAAGCATCTGAGTGTTGGCGTTGGTGGCTGCCATGACAGCTTGCCATGCCTCTGGAGGTGGAGGTGGTGGCGGAGGGTTCGACTGATCCCCATCATTGCGGTCCGGATTTTGACGCGTTGGAGGAGCCATCCTGAAGAGGTTGACATCCGTTAGCATCTTGAAAAACAGCTATTCAAGCTGAATCAATGGATAGAAATTGCAACATAAAGTCTTAACATGCGAACAAGGATGAACGAATGAATTCCAAAGTAAATCATCGCACATCCATTAAGTTGAGAAGCCACTTAGATAAAGGTATATGAATAAAGCAACAAGGTATGGATATGAACAAATAATTGGTAAGGATTACCCAATCACAAACCAAATATCTGCGGGAATAAATACTAGAGCTACATGAATTCCCACCTATAAAACTCCCGAAACTTTCTAGTTATGCAATCAGGTGTTGGGGATACAGGGGAAGCATAATATCTCACCCAAAACTAGCAAATCCTACATCCAGATGTATCCATCCTTCAACACATAACCAAGAAACCTTCAGAAATCATTTACCTCAACCTTCGAAAAGCATCTGTTATACGAGTTATGGCAATACTCCCGAACTCCCGCCCCAATACTGGGTGGCGTCGAGGTTATCTCACCAATAACTGCATAAAAGAGATTTTCAATGTCGGTGAACTCATATATTCCAGAACTACAACGATAAAATTGTGACAACAACACCTCGGAGCTCAACTCCCTGGGACACTGCCACAACCCCTAAATGTCAGGAGGCACCAAGAACAATGTTCTCGTCACAGGACTATCAGAACGATTCCAAGATACCCATGTGATCCTAAATAATCGTGAAATTTAAGGAGAGAAGAGTCAAAACTTCTACGTCAAGAGGCCTCACCATAGCGACGAAGGGACTGAGGAGTAAAAAGAATCCTACTCTCCGATATATAATCCTAAGACTCAAAACATTTTGTTCTAGACTCAACAACATCAGCGATTCGATCAAGCAGGGGGCTCCTAAGTCAGGGAAGGCTCTGATTACCAATTTGTAACACCCACAATGCGGCTATATCTCCCACGTGTCGGGGCACGACTTAGAGGCATAGCCGCATGGTAGGCATGTCGCAAGAGGGGTAATCTTTACACATCGCATGTACTGAATAAGAAAGGGATAAAGAGTCGGCGTACAATCGCCACTTCACACAATACATGAATAATCCATACATCATCCAAAGTACAATCAAAGGTCCGACTATGAAACCAAAATAAAGGAATACAACCCCAAATGCTAGATCCCCGATCGTCCCAACTGGGCTCCACTACTGATCATCAGGAAAGGAAACATAATAACGGCCCGAATCCTCATCGAACTCCCACTTGAGTTCGGTAACGTCCCCTGCACTGGCATCATCAGCACCTGCATCTGTTTGGAAGTATCCATGAGACACGGGGACTCAGAAATCTCACACCCTCGCGTTAAGACTATTTAACCTTATGGGTAGGTGAAGGTAGTGAGGTGGAGCTGCGGCAAGCACTAGCATGTATGGTGGCTACCTTACACAAACGAGAGCGAGAAGAGAAGCAATGCGCAGTCGAGAAGCTAGAAGTGATCACGAAGTGATCCTGAAGCTACTTACGTTCAAGCATAACGCGAGACCATGTTCTCTTCCCGGACTCTGCCGAAAAGAGACCATCACTGATACACACGCGGTTGATTCATTTTAATTAAGTTAAGTGTCAGGTTCTCTACAACCGGATATTAACAAATTCCCATCTGTCCATAACCGCAGGCACGGCTTTCGAAAGTATATACCCTACAGGGGTGTCCCAACTTAGCCCATCACAATCTCTCACGGTCAACGAAGGATATTCCTTCTCCCGGGAAGACCCGATCAGTCTCGGAATCTCGGTTACAAGACATTTTGACAATGGTAAAACAAGACCAGCAAAGCTACCCGAATGTGCCGACAAATCCCGATAGGAGCTGCACATATCTTGTTCTCAAGGCACATCGGATTGTCCAAACTTATGGTAGGCCAACCAGAGTTGCCCCTGGTGGCCACCGGCGGCTGACAAGTTGGACCAACACTCAGAGGAGCACTGGCCCGGGGGTTTAAAATAAAGATGACCCTTGAGTCCGCGGAACCCAAGGGAAAAAGGCTTAGGTGTTAAAAGTTAAAACCAAGGTTGGGCCTTGCTGGAGGAGTTTTATTCAAAGTGAACTATCAAGGGGTTTCCATAACACCCAACCGCGTAAGGAACGCAAAATCAACGAACATAACACCGGTATGACGGAAACTAGGGCGGCAAGAGTGGAAAAAAAACATGCATAAGACTGAGCCTTCCACCCTTTACCAAGTATATAGATTCTTTATAGTAAATAAGAGATAATAATGATATCCCAACAATATCCATGTTCCAACATGGAACAAACTTCAACTTCACCTACAACTAGCAACGCTATAAGAGGGGCTGAGCAAAAGCGGTAACATAGCCAAACAACGGTTTGCTAGGAAAGGTGGGTTAGACGCTTGACATGGCAATATGGGAGGCATTATATAGAAAGTGGTAGGTATCGCGACATAGAAATAGAGCGAGCAACTATCAAGCAAAGATAGAAGTGATTTCGAGGGTATGGTCATCTTGCCTGCAAAGTTCTCAGAGTTGTCGAAAGCTTGATCCTCGTTAGCATACTTAACAGGTTCCTCGGTCACGTACTCGTCTCCTAGCTCTACCCAAAGTAATAACACAAGCAAAGGACGAACAATCAATCACAGTGCAATGCACAAGCAACATGATGCAATACATAGCATGATATGCAAGACATGATATGCAATACATATGCAAGCTTCGGAAGGGAAAGAATGATCAAGGCATCAACTTGG